>NW_009924610.1:0-18615 GCF_000696875.1 Nestor notabilis | reverse complement strand
GGCGTCCCGGGAAGAGCCGTCCCACCTCCGCAGGTTTGTAGCGCCGGGTGCTGCCGGCGTGGCGCGGAGGGAAGTTTGAACGTGTGTATGTAGAGCTCTACGATTCCCCTTCCCGTGCGGAGGGTCCGTTGCTTTTGTGCTGCGCCGCAGCTCCCGGCATCATCTGGAGGACAGATACTCCATTATGTGGTGCGGAGGGTGCGGGATCATGTGTCAGAACTGCTCTGCTTTGGTGGGTGGGTGATGCAAGATAGTGGGTGAAGCTCCGGGAGAAAGGTCAAGTCAAAGGTCTCACGTGCTGTAGTGAGGCACCGAACGCACGGGAGCAGCAGAACGGGCTGTTTTGATGCCTATTGCAGTGCTTTGTAACCGCCGTTAGGAACTGGGAGAAGCCATTTCCACCTTAATTCCAACTGTTGGCAAAGTCTTCCTTGCCTGGTGCGCTCTCACTGAGCTGCCTCCTCAAAACTCTCAACCCGTCTCTCCCTCTATACTTGAACAAGAAAGTCGCTGCTACACCAAGTAGCAAACCCATCATTGTGTTCTGCAACATTAACGTTAGTCCCACGTTAACATCAGCCTTCTCTCTTGGCAGGTACCGTTGGCTCCTGAGCTTCAGTCAAGACGCTTCTGGTGATGCTGTAGCTGCGCTGAAACAAGAAGAGCTCTTAAAGAAGAGTTTCTCTCTGGTGATGGGCCTTGAGTTGTGCAAAAGTGCTTACAGTGCAGGTAGAGTTCAGGATCTACTGCAGTATAAGCACTTCTGGCATTACTGTGGCGATGCGGTGATGGTAGCAGGGCACGGACGTAACCAGGATTGTTGTTTGGCCACCTTAGAGCTACGTTACGAACGGTTCTTGTGTTAAGGTGCATCTAGTGCAGTTAGTGACGTAGCGTAGAATCTACTGCCCTAAATGCTCCTTCTGGCACAAGCTGCTACCTGCACATCCCCAAAACCCGCAGTGCATCCATCTGGCTCTAGCTCAGCAGTTGCAATTCTAGTTCAAGTGGTGTTTTTATTGAAGGCATTGCTTGGGAAGTAGTTTTGTCCTAGCAGTATCAAAGTGCTCATAGTGCAGGTAGCTTGGAATCGGACCTACTGTAATGTGGGCACTTACAGTACTGCTAGATAAAGCGCATCCTTAGCTAGGGGCAGGCTCTGGAGAAGATGGTGCTGATTACAGTCAGTTTTGCAGGTTTGCATTCCAGCTTACTAAGATTGCTGTGCAAATCCATGCAAAACTGACTGTGGTGGTGGTGAATCTGTGGTGAATGATGGGGTTTGAAGCTTCCCTTCCTCCCCTCTCTTTTTATTCCATGGAAGATGTGAAGGTGCCTTGCGCTGGTTTCTCCATGGGTGGGGATTTGTTGCATTACTTGTAGCTATATGTAGAGTATTGCACTTGTCCCGGCCTGTGGAGGAAAGGAGGACTTGTCTTCAGGCTGCGCTGCCCCAACCCGGCCAGCACATTGCTGAGCTTTGTTTTGCTGTTGTCGGGTGGATCACGATGCAATTTTGATTAGTTTAGTAGGAGAAAAATTGCACGGTATCCATCTGTAAACCGCAAGACCTTCATCGCTGACAACGTTGCTCTTGTCAGTCATCAATTCTCACAGCAGAGTCTGTAGTTGTGTCTTGTAATGGCTCGCTGGTGACTCCGCAGCTTGAAGGGATGGGAAGAAAGAAACTTCTCCAGGTACTAAAGGTTTGTCTATCATTTAAAGGGAAAAAAACCCCACAAAACCAACCCCAAGCAGTGGTCCAGGGAAGGACGTTTTGGGAGCTTGTTTCTGTAATAACATGTGAATGACTGTGGTGCACTTGCCAATAAAAAGATTTTGAAGTTAAACTTGTGTTTAATAATGTATCTCGCTGAAGTGTGGTTGCAGTAGGCAAGTAAAAGTAATCCAGGAGACCCTTTGGGTTACAGCCTTGCCCTCCTCCAGCAACCTCCTCCTCTTGGGTTTGAATAAGGTGGATCTGCTACAAACCTCTTCTTGCTGCTGGTGCTTCAAGGAGGCCCTTTGCTGGGAGGGGGGATGTTCCTCCTCCAGGAGAAGAATGACCTCAAGTGACAGCGCTTGACACTCACCCTGAGCGATAGTAACACTGTTTTTGTTTCACTCTTTGCCAGGCTGAGCCTTGAAGTTGGGGTTGGAGCTGCAGCGTGTCTGGGCTGGAGGGAGCAGGGAGACCTTGGTGTGTCCCAGCTTCAGAGCTGCAGGATGGATGGCGTGAGCTGTGGGAGCTGGGGCTGGAGCTGGAGCTGGGGCTCTGCTGCACAAGCTGAAATGTGTTCTGTGCTGGGAGAGGCTGTGCTGGAGGGGTCTGGATGCTGCCTGGCAAAGGGGGGAGCTGGTCCTGAGCTGCATGTTGTGGGGCTGCAAGCGATTACGTGCCTGGGGAGAGCTGAGGTTGGGAGCTCAGTGTTGCTGTGGCTGCTCATTCTGTGGTGTGTAAAGTTGTTCTGTGGTTTGGTTTTGGGGGGGATTACCTGCTAAGGGGGACCTCTGGGTGCCTCGTGGAGAGGATTGTCGGGATGTTTAGGCTTCAGATGGGTTATTTTTCTAGTTGCCTTAATGCACCTGTAACCATCCAGTTTGAAGAGGTCAGAGCTGTTGGAGACTTGCTCTAGAACCACAACTTGCAGTCGCTGCAGTTGCCTCAGTGCGAATAGATGCGGTCTGGTTAAGTGGGCAGCACCAGGGTGTTTCTGACACCCTCCTTCCCCCGGCTAAAACACTTCTGAGATCTAAAAGGGTTATTTTGCTGGTCTGGTTTATGGTGGCCAATGCAGCCACCACCGGGCTGATGCCACGATGGGTCCCTGATGCCCAGACCTGATCCAGGGGTGGTTGTGTGCAGCAGGGAAGAAAACACGCCAAGCAGAGGAGTTCTTGCTTAGTTAAGTGCAGCTGCAGAGCTCCTGCGAGGGCTCTGGGTGATGTTCTGCCCCAGAACCTAATCCGAGGCTCAGTTGTAATCCTGTGCTTTGAAGAGCTGTAATCTGGGCTTCAAATCCCCACACAGACAGAAGGCAAAGACGTTCCCCGAGTGCAGAGCCCTTCTGGCTGCACCTCTTGTTGCCAGTGAGGAGAAATGGGTTGGAATTTGTGCTAATGGTGATTTATGGTGGTGCATCGTACCCCAGCTGAGCAGGAAGCATCAGGATGTGTTCGCACCGGGAACCAAACCCAAGGTTGCTAACTGTGTGAGTGTGCCTCTTGTGAGATGCTCCAAGCCTGGCTTTGTGTGGCTGATGCTCTCGCCCAGTGTTATTGGGTGAACCAGGCTTGTGCTGCTGGGGTGGGTGCTGGAGGGGATTCAGTGCCACAGCCAGTGTTTGGTGCAAGGTGCTGGTGTTACCATCCCAGGGCGTCTGAGCACCGCGGAAGGGCCAGCGCCTGGAGATGGGCGCCCCAAAGCCACCCCCAGGCTGAGCTGTTGGGAAGTGACCGATAGCTGCAGCAGGACACGGGGTACGTGTTTGAGTTACCTGGGAGAGGGGGATGCTGTTGGCTCTCTGTGAACAGCGCCCGGGTTTGCTGCTGGGGTGAGTCTGCATCGTCTGTTCCACGTTGCAGCTTGGGCGGTTTGTGTGGAATTCACTGACTTTGCTCCAAGCACTGAAATGTGGAAGCGGGATGAGTGTTCCTGCAGTTGTAAACGGGCACGGGGAGGAAATCGACGGGATCCTCCGCTCTCGGGAGCAGCTCCTGCAAACCGGTGCCAAGTGTGTGCTTCCTACATGCAGAGTAAGTTGGTTTCTTTGGTTCAAGCACAGTGGGTGCATCTCCAGCTCGTGCACTCTGGATTTCTCCAGGGTGCTGGCGGAATGGTGAGGAGGGGATAACTTGCAGGATTTGGAAGTCAGACGTGCTCCTGTTACCACCTTAGCACGTTCCTAAACCCGATGGTGTGAGTAGAGGCTGCAGAGGCTCCGTGCCACGGCGGTGTGCTTGCTCTGAACTCACTCACTGTGCATCTCTCACTGAGGCGTCTCTTGTCCGTTAGCTCTGATTGTCTCAGAATTGCCTTAAGCCCAGAACATCACTTTGGGAGATTGGTCAAGTGATGCCCTTCCTTCCCGAGGGCTTGGATGCTCTGTAGAGTCAGGTGGAGCCCAGGAGGACACAAACCAGCTCAGAAATCCCCACAAACAGACCCAGTCCCAAAGCAAACCAGCCCAAAGGTGGTGACTTTTGGTATTCTGGATATTGGAACGCTGTGAAGGTGGGTGCAGAGCTGGGGCGCGCAGGGCTCTGCAGTGGGGTGTCTGCAGAGCGGGGCTGGCTTTCAGGAGCTGTGGAGTTTGTCTCCAGCTCCCTGTGAGAGGGAATCTGGGGTCCTGAGCTTTTCTGATGTACATTGTGACTTGCCCTGACCCTGCCTTCGGAGGAGCTGAAGCTGGTGGGGTTCCTCCATCTCTCAGGATCTTCTCTGCAGCCCCTTCTGTGATGGGAAGCGCCGGGGGTGCAGGGACAGGCATTTCATAGAACCACAAACTGGTTTGTGTTGGAAGGGACCTCAAAGCTCATCCAGCTCCAACCCCTGCCCCGGGCAGGGACACCTTCCACTAGAGCAGGTTGCTCCAAGCCCCTGTGTCCAACCTGGCCTTGAACACTGCCAGGGATGGGGCAGCCACAGCTCCTCTGGGCACCCTGTGCCAGCGCCTCAGCACCCTCACAGGGAAGAGCTTCTGCCTCAGAGCTCATCTCAGTCTCCCCTCTGGCAGGTTCAGGCCATTGCCCTTGTCCTGTCCCTCCATCCCTTGTCCAAAGCCCCTCTCCAGGTCTCCTGGAGCCCCTTTAGGCCCTGGAGCTGCTCTAAGGTGTCCCCTTGAGGAGCCTTCTCTTCTCCAGCTGCCCCAGCCCAGCTCTCTCAGCCTGGCTCCAGAGCAGAGCTGCTCCATTAAACATTAAACCTTTATGGGGTGGGAAATGTTTGGAGGAATAACCAACTCCCTCATCCGGACCCCAGTTCCTCAACTTCTCGTTTCCCAAACCCCATTTGGGTGCTGCATTAAAGCTTTGCTGCAGCACAGGAGGAAAGGGGTGAAATGTCCTGGCCGCACGTGTTTGCTGCTGCCGCTGTGGCAGTGCAGGCACTGCTGGGCTGCTTCTTAAACCAGGAGGGTTGGGTTTTGTTATGTATGAGAAGTGTTGCAGCCATTGGACGTGGGTGCCGAGGGGCTGAGGCTGTTCCAGGAGCTGTCACAGTGGCTATTTCTGGGAGTGGGACGTCAGAAAGGACTCGGCACCAGTCATTTTTTACTGGAAGTATATAAATAGGGACAAGCACACGCAGATGTGAGCGAGGGCTGCTCGTGGAGACAACTCCTGCTCTCGAAACTTCAGAGGGCTCCTAACAGCCGAGTGCTTTTTATAGAGTGGGAATATTTCATATCACTTCCGTCCCCTTCCGGCCACACAACTCTGTTATTTAACACACGTGTGGGTATTCCCAGCTGTAATCAGTGTTTATCTTTTGGAGCATCCAGGGGGGACTTTCCTTTTCTCTTAAAGGAAACTTGCTCCAATCATTCCTAATGCTTTTGAGCTACCATTTCTTTAATTTAAAGTATCTTCTGGTGTTGGTGGTCTTCAGGGTGTTTTTTACAGCATGTTCATGTCTCCATCAGTGCCCTAAGCCCAGGTAAGTGTTTCTAATCTCTCACAGCACACAGCCCGTGTGCTCGCTGCTGCTCTTCATCTCCAGTTGTCCCAAGTTACTTTGTCCAAAGTAGTTACAGCACGTCCATAAAACCTGCGTTTAGTTTCCATGTGTTACTGGGCTTAAATCACAGCCGACGGAAAGGTGTAAGTATTTCTGATTTGCTTATATTGGTCACTGAAGGGTTATTCAGATCCAAACCAGCTTTCAACCTGGAGAATGATTCCTTGTTGCATCCATCCTCGGTATCTTCCCTGCCTGCCCTTCTCTCCCCTATCGAGTCCCCTGCAGGGATGCAGCAGGATAACACAGCGTTCTCTTTGGCTTTTTACGTTTCCTATTGATTTAAGTTGCTGTACGTCTGCAGGCACTATGGGGGCTGCTGCAGCCAGGTCAGAAGTCACTGACCAGAAGATATGTGGCTACCTACCTTTCCCACTAGAAGTGTTGCTTGTAAAGGTGACGTTTCATTTGCCAAAGGATTTTATAAGATGTAGGGAATTGCATCACTGAACCAAACGGGAAATCACCAATGCTCTTTTTACATTTATATATTATATATGTATATATAGAAAATCCCAGCCTGGTTTGGGCTGGAAGGGACCTTAAAGCTCCTCCAGCTCCAACCCCTGCCCTGGGCAGGGACACCTTCCACTAGAGCAGGTTGCTCCAAGCCCCTGTGTCCAACCTGGCCTTGGACACTGCCAGGGATGGGGCAGCCACAGCTTCTCCGGGCACCCTGTGCCAGCACCTCAGCACCCTCCCAGGGAACAGCTTCTGCCTGATGCCTAATCTATTAGTTTAATTGCATTAACTGTGGTGGTTGTGTTGCCACAGCTCTGCTGATGGGCCATTCCCAAGGCAGCAGAGTGGTAAACAGCCCTGCTCAGAATGATTTCTATATACCAAGATCTCTTTCACCCAGTTACGCCTCACTCTCCAGCTCAAACATGGGCCTGGCTTGTTTTAGGAGGTGATGACAAGCAGATAAAATGGAATTAGAGCCTCCGCTCGCGTGTGGGCAGGGCTGCAGCACTGCCTTTAATAGTTCCTCGCTCGGACAGTTTATGTTGCAGTGCTGACGCTCCGGCTGCTGGAAGGCTGTTGGTGGGAGATGGGAGTAGCAGGGCTCAGAATTCCTTGGATGTGGACTTGGAGCTGTGTGAGCACCCTGCTCTGTGGACCTGAACCTGCTCATCCGGCTGCTCTGCCCGAGGCGCGCACAGAAGTGTTGCCTGTGGGACCCACTGCTGCGGGGAGCTGGGGTACGAGGTGGGTATCAGGGCAGAAATGCTGCTGCTGTTCCGGGCTGTAAGACACGAATGTCACCAAGACCGATGCCATCTATGGCATTTCCCCCTCATTTTCTAATGGGCTGTCACAAACCAGTGGCCCAGTGGAGGCTTTGAAGCTGCGTGAAGAGGATGGGGATGAGTTGTTGGAGCTTGGCTGTGCCGACTGCAATCAAGGAGCATTGCAAATGGGAGAGTTCAGCGAGGGGGCTTGGAAAAAGTGGGAAGAGTGACAGTGCAAGACCTCGGGGACCCGCCTGTCTTCGTGGGAGCTGATCCTGGGTTTCAATCAGAATCAGATCCACTCTGCTTGCATCCTTCGGAAGCACTGCGGATGCACAGGTACATTATCTTGCTGGGGTTTGGGTTCCTGCAAGCCCTGGGCAGGACGCACTGTACTGTGTCCTGTTGGCATGTCAAGGGTCGTGTTTGAGCTGCAGCCCCATTTGGGTGCTCGTGTCAGGGCTGGCTATGGACTGTCTCGCTCCTGGCCTCACAGCATCACCCACTGCCCGTTGAGTTAGTGTCCTGGCTGCCACAGCGTGCTCTGCGCCTCGATGCAGCCTCGTCTCACATCAGGGCTGGTTTTTCAGTGCTGATTTGGAAGATGCCCGTAAATTACTGGTTTAAAAAGAGTTGGTTGGGTCGGGAAAATGGTTTTGTCGGATCTGTTACTTGCCCTGATTTTACTTATTCTGGATCATGTTATTCTGGGTAAAGCTTTCATCCCTTTTAATAAGCTGAGGCTGCCCCAAGAGGCTGCCCGGAAACCCCTGTACGTGGCGTGGGTGCCGTTGCCTTTGTGACCAAGCCTGCACCCTCTTGGAAAGGGCTATCAGAGCTGTTAAGAAAGCTGCTCAATGTTCTGCCCATGAACTGAACTCAAGCGGGACTTTTCACAGACTGGTTTAAGGAACCTTAAGCCCCCCCCGGCCCCACCCCCAGCCCCGGGCAGGGACACCTTCCGCTGGAGCAGGTTTTCCTGATTTCAGGCGCTGGAGCCTCTGCTCGGGGTTTGCCCCGGGGCTGCGCTGGGCACCCTGGGCTCTGCTGGGGCACTTCCCTGTGGCTACCCGGGAATTCCCCCGAAGGTTTTGGGAAATAGGCAGGAAGATGAGTGTGGAAGCGCTGCGTGCAGCAGTGAGGGGCTGAGCTGCGGGAGGTGCTGCCCGAAGGGCTCCTGGTCGCTGCTGGAGCGCGTTTGTTGGACAGTTTGAGTCCTTGTTCCGCAGCCTCCTGGTGTCCCACTCGCCACACGAGGGCAGGCTGCTTCCGAGCTAACCGCAGTGAGACACCGGCTCACGCCTCCCCTCCCCGCTGGGGAGGGCTGGGTGCTGCCCGCAGCCCCGTCCAGGTTTCAGCCCCCACAGAGCAATGGGGCTGCAGCGGATGAATGTGCCTGTGACATGTGTGTGTGCAAAGCCCACCGCAGCTCTGCCACCGCTCCTGCACAAGAGAACTGCTCCGGTGTTGGCTGTCAGTGTCCCACTGCTTCGCTGTGCCTCCGGGCAAGCTCCGCTCGCTCTAATGGCGTGAGCTCTCTTCTGGTCATGCACCGTGAGGAGGCCCCGGAGCTGCTGCGAGGGCTGGAGCAGCTCCGCTCTGGAGCCAGGCTGAGAGAGCTGGGCTGGGGCAGCTGGAGAAGAGAAGGCTCCTCAAGGGGACACCTTAGAGCAGCTCCAGGGCCTAAAGGGGCTCCAGGAAACCTGGAGAGGGGTTAATGGTTAAATACAGTAACTTCCCTTCAGATCACAAAATCTATGGCAGCGGCGTCCTTGAGTACCCCTGGGATGTGGCCTGCAGTCAGGTCAGCTCATCAGACACTGCTCGGGAACGCTCCCAGAGCCAAGTGTGTGGAGCTTTGGCTCGTTCCAGCCAGGATGGGCTGAAGTGACTTGGCAAATCCTCGCAGTGTGGTGCTGCCGGGAGAGCTGCTGCGGTCGGTGCTTCTCCATTGCCAAAGGAGCCCCAGGGCTGCCTCTTGGACATAATCCTGCAAATGGGATGAGCTGCCCAGCCCGGCTCCTGCTGGGGCTGGGTGCTGCAGGGGCTCCAGCCTGCTTCGTAATCAGAAAGAGCAAAAGGCAAACTCCTTGGATAAACCTTTGTAGAAGACCTCAGACCTGTAATGAAATACTGAGATAGCCTGGGCTTGTCCTGCTATAACGCAGTGAAGCTCTTGCAAGTCATAAGGGGTGTTTGAGGTCTCCACGGTAGTTAGAGACTCTTCCTTTGTAAAGGCTGTGGTGCATTTAGAGACTGTAGCAACGCAGTTGATATAGATACAGCAATCCCTGAGCTGACAGGCTGCAGCTACGGGATATCCATCCCCGAAATACAGCTGCCCAGAGCAGGGCCTGATCCCGTTGTGCTCCAGCCGAGGCAGTTGCTCTCTTTAACTCAAGCCATGTAGCTCAGTACAGTTTTGTCCAAGTGCATCCCAGTGTGATGCTTCGCTGCCACGTGCTTAAAAGCTGCAAAGTGGTGTTAATTTAATCATTATTCTGTGTTTCCACAACAGATGTTGACATTTCGCTCTTGTCCCAGAATTAAATGTCAAGTTATTCCTGTTCAAAACTGCCACTGCAGTGTCCAGGGGTTCCATCTACAGCTGTATTTGTAGCTGCCTGCCTGCACAGGCAGCATTTCTGAGCAGGTTTGTAAATAGGTGCTGGTGAGTTCATGTGTGTGCTGGAGGGCTGCCTGGGTCAATGAATTCCCTTTGCAGACGCTATAACCTACACCAGAGGGCAGCTGGAGGGGTAAGTTTCCTCTGAAAGCAGTAATTACACACATTGTGGGACCAACTTTTGGCTTTCTGCTGTTGTTGCAACCTAGCAAACAGAAGCAGCATTCCAGAAAGAGCTGGTGGGGGATGTGAATGATCCAAACAGGGCAGATACCTGATTAATCTGCATCAAAAGTCCAGTGCAGAAGCACTGGCACAGCTTTTGATTTTGCACTTGTTCTCACTGCTCACGTTGTTTTAATCTCTATGTCTCTGAACTCACTTTCTGTGCTCTCAGCAGCTGCTGAAGCACTTTGCTTTCAGCTGAGGGTCAGGTAAATACCTCCGTGCACCACCGAGCGCTCAGCATCTGCCCTCCCACACCGAGTGCCACAAACCGTCTCATCAGATGTGGTTTGTGGCTCAGCTGGGGAGTATTTTCTCGGAGCATCTTGCACTGTTGCCTGGCCGAGGAGTAGACGGCAGTGAGCAGTGGGGGGGAGAGACAGCAGGGAGGCGGGATGGAGGGGGTTCTTCTCCCCGGGAGCTGCCCAGCAATGACAAAGCTTCAGGATTTAGGGAGACCAAGGATCCAGGTGATGTTAACACTGTGCTTGATGGCTTTAGCTTGCAGGGGATGTGCTACTTTCCAGCCCTATGAGGAACTGCTGGGATTATCAGCCAGGAGCAATGAGAGTCCCTATTTCTGGGGAGTCTGAAAATGTACAAAGATGGGTAATAAGAAATAATTTTAGGAGGTTTTATTATTACATTTAGGGGTAGGGTTGTCTCTTTGGTGTTTTATATGTTTTTTCCACACTAGATAGGTGAACTTATATTACACAGTAAAAAGCTATTAGTTTTCTCCAAAGATTGTCGATTTTCTTTCTAAATTGCTAAATTACATTCTCCATTTTATGGGAATGCTCTTTCATTTGTGCAAAATCCTGTGCTCAGATGGTTAGGCCAATCTCATCATGCCAGCCTATTAGGTGAACTAATTGGATCTGTCTTACTGGTACATTTCTATCAGGAATATCTAATAAATGTGGAAACCCATTTGGAAATGAAGGCAGCGTCTTCATGTTCTCAGGACCTTGGAGATTCCTGGTGTTGCAGCTGCAGCTGGAGAGCAGCCAGTGGGATTTAGCTGCTTTCCCGTTGGCAGCTTTGTCAAAGCCTTTTTCCAAGGTTTGAGCCTGCACATCTTCATAACCATCAAAGTTGCAAAATGAGACAGGTTCGTTGTGATACTTGATCAATGCTAATCCTGGGAAGATGCAGGGACACCTTTTGCATGGTCCATTTGGGCTGTCATTGAGGTAGGTGTGAGGGTGACCTCAGCACTGTAACTGCTGATTCTCTTTGGTGTACTTATGAAGTTTTCTCCTTGGTATCCTGGTAAAGCAGAGAAAAACCATTATCCCCATGTTGCAAATGGAGAGGTGTGGGAGCAAGGCAATGAGGGAGCTCCCAGGGTTGGCTGGTCTGAAGGCATTTGAGATGGAACTACTGCACTACGAATCCCACTGCTTAAATGTTCACCTCTGCTTGTGCTTCTTCCCTCCTGTAACGCTGCATGGCTGATGTTTGACATTCTTAAGCAAGACTGTCAGTGGCTGCTTCTGTGCACAAGCTTTTCACTTCTAACACTCCTACCTGAATAGGAAGAAGCTCTTCCCTGTGAGGGTGCTGAGGCGCTGGCACAGGGTGCCCAGAGAAGCTGTGGCTGCCCCATCCCTGGCAGTGTTCAAGGCCAGGTTGGACACAGGGGCTTGGAGCAACCTGCTCTAGTGGAAGGTGTCCCTGCCCGTGGCAGGGGTTGGAGCTGGATGAGGGTTAAGGTCCTTTCCACCCAAACCTTTCTATGCTTCAGCCAGGGGTTTGCACACACGCCTGCTTTTAATGGGACCACTTGTAGTTTGAAGTGAAGTCATTTTGTGGAATGTGCCCCAGAAGGCCAGATGCTGCTGGGCAATTTGCAGTGCATTAGTGCTGTGCTCATGGCGGGGCCCAGGACCAGTCTGTGGCAGGATTTTGTTTAGCACCATGTCCTGCAGTGAGAGTCGGTCTGTGTTCCCTTGGCACTTGGTAATGCCTCATCTGGCAGAAAGTCTGCAGAACAAAGTGAACCCTTCATGCATTTGCAAGGTGCTTGCACTGGCAGAGTATGTTTGTACTGGTTCAATGCTTTGTATCATGCAATGATGAGATACTTTGCTCTTAAACTGAATGTGCTTTGTTGAATAAAGGTCTTGCTTTCCAGGGGAAGCTAAACCAAAGCCTGTACCCTGTGAGTACTAAATACTGGTCGCTGACAGCACTTCTTATTTGTGAGAGCAGTCTCAAGCAGCGCCAAACCTCTTTATCCCCGAGACTTGCTGTCTTCCCCTTGGCCAGGTCACATAAGGGGACAAATCCCTGGAAGGCTGTTGGTAAGACCCAAATACTGCTCGCTCCACTCTGCCAAAATCAGCAGGACATTTACTGCTGGCCTCAGAGGAGCTGCAGTGACAGAAAGAGGGGCACAGGGAGGAAAAGTCACTTGGTTTTAAGCATGTATTGTTTAAATTATTCAGTTTCTCCTAAACCAGCCCATTGAATAATACATTGTGGTCACTTTTACTTCTAAATGCTTGCACTTAGACTGAGGTTAAAATGAGGTCCTAAAACGCACTTGCACTCGGGTTCCCCTGGGGATAGGTGCCCACCGAGCAGTGCCTTGGTCCCAGCAGCTCTTGTCCTCCGCATTTTAATGCTCTGGGTCCTGTGTTTGGGCAGTGCCAGCTCCAAGCATTGCCCAGCCTGGTCCTCAGCACCTCCTGTACCATGAGACTGATTTTAACAACCCCAAAGCACTAACAATCACAAGCTAGGGCTTGTTTCTCTTTGCTTTCTCTATTGCTGGCCAAGCTCTCTCGAGTCATTTGTCGACAGCTTTTATACCTTCTTCATTAAAGTGGAGTTTTGACCTAATTGCAGTGATCCTTGAGTCTCTGGAAAGCCTTTGAAGTGCCCTACACCAGAGCCACAAAAATGAGTGCTGGAGCACAGCGACTCGTTCTCCCTTTTATTCTCATCCTGTCCTCAGAGCATGCACAGAGAGAGATTTCTGCAGCTGAGGAGCATTTCTGCTTGAGACACCATAGCTCAGCTGTGGGTTTTCCAGTCTTATTTAAAGGCTGGAGGGAAGTCAGGAGAAACTAGAAACTTACCTGCTTCTCAATTTCTGCTTAATGTTTAAGAGTAATAATAGAAACAAATCCCCAAGTCCCCCAAGAGCTGTTTGAGAGGCCTGCCATTGATGCATTGTGTGCAGGAATGATTTACCGTTTGAAAACAGATCTATGTAAGGTGGTTCATTATTCTGCTTGGAAATGAGACAAATGTGGATGTCTATTGAAGTTCCTTTTAAAAAGAAACTTCCCTTCTGTCAATATGCTGTCTTCCTCCATGGAAGGTGAAACCTGACTGAGTATCCAGTGGGATAATTAGTTGTGGGTTGGGATATGCCTTCAAGTGGGTGAGAGTTAAATCTTATTGGGTTTTTTATTAGATTATTTGGCTTGCGCAAGAAGGATGCAACGTGAACAGCCAAGCCCTCTGAGATCTATTCATGTCCTCGCAGATGCAAGTGAGGATGCTGATAACGAGAAACCCCAATGTGTGCTGAGCTCCGAGCCTGGCCAGCCAGGAGGAGTACTTGGCTGGCTTCTCATGTAGCTGCTGCTGGTATCACCTCTGGAAGGGTCAGGCCATGAATGCAGCTGAAAAAACCTAATCAGTGCAAGGTCGTGGTCTCAGAGTGTGATGGGCTGGAGCAGGGATAAAGGACAAGGGAGCAGAGATGGGCCCTGCGACACAGCCACATTGGGCACAGATGTGATGTCTGTGCTGGGAGACCTGGAGCAGGAAAAGCCCCAAGAGGCCAAGAGAGCCTCTGGAAGCAGCAGGCGCCCGCAGCAGAGGGGCAGGTTGGTGCTGTGCCCTGCTGTGAGCTAAATGTGTGGCCAGTGAAATTCAGGCCAATTCCCTGGCTGCAGGATAGGGCTCACAGCAACCCCAGCCATCTGTGGGAACCTGGAGGAAGTGGCTGTAAAAACCAGAAGCTCCTTTGGTTTGCAGGTTTTATCCCTTACTGTGGTGTGCAGTGAATTTTCCTTGATGAGAAAGAGGGGAGTGAAAAGCCTAAAAGGGAAGGAAAAGAAGAAGATAACTGGACAGCAAGGAATAGAGATGTCCATCCTGCAGGTGGTCACTGAACAGTGCAGGAGCCCACCACTGACCCCGGAGCCACCCTATCATTGAGGAAGGCTCTTTGTGCTGCTTGACATTGCTTTGCTCCAAGGTGTCCTCCCTCGCCAGCGCTTATGGCTCACCAGGGCTGCTCCAAATCCACTGGCTCCAGCAATGATTCCTCATCAGTGACAGACAGAAACACTGTGTCCCTATAATTCCTTGAATTATTGGGTATAAAAGTTGCCACTGAGTCACCCATCCGCTCTTCTGCCCGTAAAGCAGCATTTGAGGAGCAGCCTAATGCTTCTGATCCCTTTGGAAGCACCTCATTACCATGCAACTGGAGACAGCTTCTGCATGAGCCAAGCAGAAATACTCCTCCATTATATCTCTTCACAGAGTTTTTGCATATAATATTAAGCATTAAAATAATTTAAGAAGGCATAAATCAAGTTTTACTGTGGTGCCACTGCACAGGACAAAAGCACTCCTGGAAAGGCACCTGAATACATCGTGGCTTCTTTTGGAGTGGGAGCAGTTGATCTATTCAGTAGAACTTCTGTTGGTTCTGCTGTAAATCCCATCTCAAAGCTCTCCACATCATACAACGGGGCTTCCTCAGTGTGTGCAGCCACACCACTCCTACCTGGGCTACCTGCAAAGACCCAGGCTTGCACTGACCATGTGCTGTGCACCACGCAGCCCGTTGCTCCAGCTGCTTGCGGAGCTCACTCTGTGTTGTTGAGCCTGTGATGGAATCAGAAGTGCAGCACCTCTGCAGGGCTCAATACGGAGTTGAATGCACTGATCTGCCAGGCTGCTGGCTCCATGTAGAGCCAGTTCACAGCAGAGCCCTGTAATTTTACATCCCAGCTCCCCTGTGAGCGAGGTGCCCGTGGTGTGACAGCCCCACGTTGGTGATCGTCAGCAGCACTTCATTTTCATAGGTGAATGCTCTGGGTTGATCCCTTCTGGGCTGTCTCCTGGCAGCGTCTCTTCAGGTGATTAATCACCGGGAGATGATAAATGAAAATATCAGCTTGAGAAGTGTCTGCCCTGTGCTCCCAGCAGAGGCAGCAGTGCACGGTGAATAGTTCTCTCCCATCTCTTCTGCTTTCATTCCTTCTGAAAAGCATTCCAGAGCTCTGCTCGTGTTCAGCACTACTCACTGTGGGCTGGAGGAGAGATGAGTATTGCAGCTTGGGCAGCAGTGAGGAGTACTACGAGCATCCTTCCTCCCTGCAGGCTGTGTCTTGTGAGCAGCATGGCCCAAACTCCAGCACACTCTGCCTGTTTCATCCTTTGCTGCGCTCCAGTGATGGGGGGGTGTGTAGAAGAGTTTTTGAGCCACAATGGCTGTGTCTGTGCATTTTTAGTTTTACAAAGGATGCAAAACCCTTCAGATCACCAGCCAGGTTGGACACAGGGGCTTGGCGCAACCTGCTCTAGTGGAAGGTGTCCCTGCCCGGGGCAGGGGGTTGGAACTGGAGGAGCTTTAAGGTCCCTTCCAACACAAACCAGGCTGTGACTCTCTGGTGATGGTTAGCTGTATATCTAGCTGCCCCTGCAAAACCCGTGCCCTATCTACAGTTAAGAGCTGCTTTGGAAAGGTTTAGGTCTGGCTGGAATTTTACCCATGAAATATTCTGTAATTTCAGCAAGTTTCATGTCTTACAGTGGGAGAGAAGACTCTTCACAAACACTTTGTGAAAGAAAGAGGAGATCCCTAGGACTGTAGGGCAGAGATTTTCCCAGGCTCTAGGAGGCATTTCTGATACGAGTGTGACAGAAACTGGTACCCACTTGCAAAACCAGTTTCAATTCTGAAGTATCTCATTTTTGGACAGGCAAAGTGTTTTGTCTATGCATTCTTGATGTACAGCTCTATTAGCATCTGCAGTGTCTTTAAGTGATGCATCTCTCTGAAGGCTTCACTGCTTCTGCTGTATGATCCGTTCCCAAAAACTCTAGAGAGCTAGTGATTTATCAGCCACTGCTTTTTGGGGTGAGGAAAAGGCTAATGCTTTATGGATGTATCAGCATTCCAATATGGCACATGGAATACAATATCCTGCCAAAGAGGGGAGGGATGTCTGCTACCTGACAATCCGTCATTTCTCCCAGTGCCCCATGGCAAATGTGCTTTTCTTTTTTCAGACAGTGTGTGAGTACTTTTATATAATGAAGAGCTTCTCCCTTCTCCTCCTCCACAAAACCTTTATGAAAGGCTGAAAACGTAACTTCTGCAGGGTGCAGAATAAGACGGATAGGGTCATTTGACACAGAAGCCATCATTGCCTGCAGCTCTTGGTTTCAGCAGGACACGTGAGATCTCCAGTGATGCAGTTGGGTCATAGTCAGCACAAGGGATGGCAACAGGGATGAGGAAGCCAGGCCAAACATGCCCACGCAGGCGATCAGGTATGTGCTGACAACATCCACTTGTGTCAACAGATGATCCAGGTTTCTTCTTTTCACCCCAGCCCCACGGTGATTCCCTCTGCTATTGGCATGCTCCGCTTGTCCCCATGGAGCTCATCCACCCTGTTTACAGTAGCAGAGTAAGTGGAATGTGTTGATAACCTGGTGAGCATCTACTGGGGAGTCCGAATCTCTCTCCTATGTCTCTCCTTGGTGTTTTAATTGATTCAGGGTTTTCCCAGTGGAGAGCTTCGTAAGAGCATTTGATAAAATCAGCTACACATGATCCTGCCTCTCATTACCCACAGGCTTGCGACAGGTAGATGATTAAGTGAATTTTTTATGGTGTGAGCAGTTGTTACAAGGGAAATTATCATCCTGGATATGAGATGACTTGGCTTTTACTACATCTGCTGGCAGACAACTAGCTCAGTGACTTTGCCTCTGATCTTGGAGCAAGTCGCCTGCTTTCTCCTCTGGGACAAACCTGCACTTGCTACCCTCAGCCATTAAAAGGACAAGTCATGTGGACGTGCAGTGCTCAGGGAATAGCTTCAGACTTTCTTTGGGCTATTGCAGTCTTTATGGAGGTCAGAGAGTCTGCAGTTATCGCCTTGGGAATGCTTCTGCAGGCACCAGGGTGGAGAGCATCCTTTGGGTGCTACAGAACACGACAATATTGTAGGTCCATGGATGGGATGGGATTCTCTCCCCATCTCTACCCAGCTGCATCCTTGAGCTTATTACCCCAAGGAAAGTCAGTAATGCTGGAGTGAAACTGAGCGAAACAAGTATAAAACACTTAGGGCAAGTCCTCAGTTAAAATGGGAAACCTTTTTCCCTGCCAGTGGACTTTGGGTATAACTTAACCCAGTGCCTGAAAGAAAGGGCTGCCACTTGGTTTTGTTGTAAGTTTCCACAAGCTTTAATTCACTTCTGACATAACTCCTGGTTGATAAATAAACTTCATTTTTACAGGGAGTCGTTGTCAGGATAATGACAGATCCCACTGTGAAGCCAGACCCAGTGATGAGCACTAATGTTTGCTAATTTGGTTTGAAATCTGCAAGCGCTCCCTCATCTTAGCACAGATCCCTGAATGCGCCTGTTTGGCGCCGTGTGTAATTCTTTGCTCTAATGGCATGCCTGACAGTACCCATGTACTTACCTGCAACAGTAAAAGCCTCCTGTACTTAAATGAAATACACACAGAGGTTTGAAGATGAACCCAGGAGATGCGTGAATACCTTTTAGATGCCTGTAATTCAGCTCATAAATACGCTACAGATTGCAATAGTGTGCGTAAAGCAGCGCTTCAAACACCTGCCTTTGTATTTGGCAATTTGGTCACATTGATTCCTAGCTTAAAGCAATGCTGTACCCAAACCCCAAACTGTTGCATAAACATAACAAATCCGTCACTGAATCAATGAGGGAGATGCAGAAAAGATACATTAACTACCCAGTGCGATGCAGCTACATGAGCTGAAGGATGTGTGATGGTATTTCATGTGAGGAACCGGGAGAAATGGAAACGCGTAAAGGATGAATCCTCATCACGGAGCATCCACCTGCCCTTCCCCCTGCTGAAATCAGGCACAATTTGCACTGTGGAGCACCTGCACCTCGGAGCAAAATGAGATTTCCAGGTTCTTGTGAATTCCTGCAAAGCAGGACTTTCTGCTGGCCGGTTAATGGGAATCTTGTCAGCAGTGCTTACCAGACACGATAAATGGGGAATAAATAGCACGGGCTGCAGACAGCACCAGGCTCCCACAATCCATTCACCAGCGAGACATGTTGCACATTCCGGCTTATTAGTCTCATATCCATAATATATTTTAACAATGTCCCCCTGGCAGGCATTTTCTTAGAACAAACTCACAGGTTGGCCTTTCATTTGTCATCCCTCTTCAGAATTCCAGGGTGAAAAAGAGCTGGTAGGAGCCATTAGCGATAATTTGATCCTGTGTTTGCACTGCAAATCTTAAATAGATTTTTCTTCTGCTTATACTTGCTCCCTCGTTGTTTCTCTCTGCAGCAGCAGCATTGTGCAGGCTGCAGGGGAGCACCCCAGGCTAAGCACAGGTTCGGCAATTTTTCACACGTGGCCCTTGCTTTCTTTAAAACAAAGCCTTTCCTTACAGTGCTGGGTTTGCTCTATACAGCTGAGGAATGAGCAGTGTGGCCCCTGCCAGCTGAGTGTGCATGGCTGGCTTTTAGGGTTTGTTTTCATAGAATCATCATAGAATCCCAGCCTG
>NW_009924609.1:16952-26373 GCF_000696875.1 Nestor notabilis | reverse complement strand
TTGTGGTTGATGTCGGCCGTATGTATCAAAGCAACTGTATGTAGCGCACAACTGTGTTAACTTCACGTCAAACCCGATTTCTAAATACCGCAGAATTAGGCTGGCCTTGCGATGACTGCCAGGAAATGCTTGTCACTAGCATCTGTGAGGGGCTGGGGCTGAAGCTTGTTAAAATTGCCTGAAGTTACTGCGCAGGATGTGAGTCTTTGCTAATAGCTGAAGTTGCCTAATATCCTAAATGTTTTAACCTGTTCCTTGCAGCTGACTTTTAGGAGGAAGCAGGGAATCTCTGCTGAAGGAGTAGGTAAACAAACATTACATGTACTTGAAACGTTAAAAGGCAGATTGCTGGTTGTCTTTTCTCCCTGGGAAACCCGGCAGAGAGGATATAGATTGAGAGGTGCAGATGTAGTGTCTATGTAAAAAGTGAACTAACCAACCTGAGCGAACTTTGGCACCCCGAAGTATTAACTCCTAGCTGGTCTCTCTCCTTCTGGGGCTTTGTTTTGGTTTTGTTTGGGGTATTTTGTTTGTTTAGTTGGGGTCTTTTGTTGTCTAAGGTACACGTAAAGAGTATATAGAAGGGGGAAGAGATCTGGCTTTGCTTTTTATTTCTGTTAGCAGCGGTGCGTGCATAAGCAGGATAATGGGCAGCTATATTCTAAGCTAGGTAGTTTTGTATCATAATGCACTCTCGGCAGTCTAGCGAAGCAGCTGGTCAGATGGGGCTGTAGACATACATCAGCCTAAATGTGTCCTTTGGGATGAAAGCTTCTATAATCTTTTCCTGAACACATTTCCTAGCCTTTGTCTATGCTGCCTCCTTTCCTAATGTTTGACTGTATACTTACCTCTGTTTCACCTGACCTCTGCCCTGCTGCCTTCACTCCTATTTAAAAATACCCAAGAAAAAAGACCACTTCTGCAGTTTTACTTTAGGCTGGGCATTGTGGAGTTACAAGATGCAAAATCTTAGCAAAGGGGACAGAGGACATTACAGTATTGCTTAGGCATCTAACAAAACCATGGGTAGCCCAAACATTTAGTCTCACAGAGCTTGAGAGTAATACATTATAGAGTTCCTGTGAGTCCTTGGATGCTTGGGCTTTGACTGACTTTGTCTTCTTGGCCGTACCTCTGGCTTTTTAGAGAACTTGAACCACAATAACGTGGTGAGGGGTTCATCACTACATAACTTTTACCAAGGAAGTGTGTTGCCCCACATTCTGGGTGTGTTCGTAGATCAGTGAATGTGTAAGCCTGCACTTCGGGGTTTTGTCTGTCAATAAGCCATTTCCTAAAATGCAAACAGTACTATGAGAAATAAGTTAGTTTAAACCCATGAGCAGCCTCTTTAGAAGCAGTTGTGAAGCTGCTGACACATACAGGAAAAAGTACCATCAACTGAAGTTAGGACAGTTGAAAACAATATCCCCTTCCCTTTCTGTCGGTTGCACTGTTTTCGGAGGATGATTCAGTAATCCTTCCAATGAGCTACTGCAGCATGGTTCAAAAAAGAAGCTGTTGGTGAGACCCGCTTCCTTTTTTTTAACTCACCACTCTCATGCTGCTGTTGCTGAGCTTCAGAGTGGGTCAGGGTGAGCAACAGTGGTTTTTTCAGCAAACCTTTCATGTGGTGGAGGCTGTTTTGGAGATGACATGGTGGAGGGAAAATGTCACATCAATATTGGTAGACACTTGTAAACTGTGAAAGTAAAACTAAATGCTTATTAACAGCTCATCTTATTAAAATACCAACAAATGCACTTAATGGGCCTTATTCACCACCACTCCATTGAGCCCGCTCAGCTGTAAGGCTCAATAGCACAGCTGCACAGTAACTATTATTTGAGTATGTCATATGCAGGGAGGTGGGCTTCATGTTTTGTTGGTTTGGGGTTTTTTTTCTACATACAGGGTAAAACCATCCTGCAGCTTAAATGTCCATCTGGTTGTTCGCCATCAAGTGTTTAATCTCTGCGTTCAGTCACTGGGCCATAACTGTTTCACTACATGGCGTGCCTCAGTGTCCTGGAGGAATGCAGTGTTTATAACCCTGCCGTCTTTAAGGAGCTGGATAGGTGTGCATCGTTTGGCTTTGAAATCTATCTTGCTAGCTTGATGGATATTCACTAGAAGTCTCTGGAAAAGAACTGATGAAACAACTCTCATGAAGATGAGCAATGGTGGTGTACACGAGGGAGACTTTTCCTGGTCCTCCTTTACAAATGTGTTCATTTTGCCTTTGCTATTGACTGACTTCTCTCATTCTTCTCTGTGGTAGCTTTTTGCCATGTGAGATGTTACCATAAACCAGAGTCACACTTAGTGTTGCTAAAGTATTTCTGGACTTCTTGGCACAAAAACGGTTAGTGAACTACCAAACTTCAGCATAAAAAAGGGTTAGCAATCAAAGCTATGAAAATATGATTAAAAAAACCTTTAAAACGGATTTTTGTGAAGAATCTTCAACTTCTGAGTTTGGCTTTGATTTTGCTGAGAATGTATATGAGGGCAAGAGAAAGAACTTAGCAACTGTAGAGAAAAATGCTTAAAAAACCAAAGCAATATTGTAAAAGATGGTTATTTCCTATCAGCTTCAGACAAATCATCTTTCAGCAGTTATTCCTGTAACATGTTCATGTCCTGTTGATCTCTGCTTCTTTTAACTAAAGAATCAGGAAAGGAAACTGCAGTAAAGTTCAAAGTGGCCAAGCCTCAGAAGATACATAGAATGGCTCATAGGTGACAGGTAGATTTTGGAAAGCTGGAGCCCTTCCTGTTCAGCAGCTGCTCTTTCATTTGAGTGCCGAGGAAAACTGGGTTCTTGCCCAGCTCACATCCATTTCTTGCTAGTTACCACAGCATCCTGCTGGGAAATCTTGACCTCCTATTAATTTAATTGAATTATTATGACTGGTGCTGCTAATCAGTTTCCCATTTTATTTCAGCTTTACATGATTCTCCACAGCATATGGTCTGTTCTTTTTTTTTTTTTTTTTTTTTAATGTCAAAAGCAAGAAAACTCTTGGGGGAGGATAAAGAGTGAAAGAAACAGTTGCTTAGCTTACTGTGAAAATATGGCAAGTAAACATGAAGAGTTGACTGTGCCTGTCCTCTTCCGCTGATAATAGTTTCAGGCATCATCTCACAATCATCTTGTTCTCATTTATGCCTCCCATGGCTATAGCTTTGCTTGTTGGGTCTGGAAGGCTGATGAGAGGAGAACATCTCAATTTACGCCCCTTCTATAATAATGTGCAGAGCAGTTGCCTAGCTGCGGGCTCCATCTTCAGCTTTTCTGCAGAGTTCTCTTCCTTCTCCCATTTGCCTGCTTGTCTGTTGTATGCAGACTAACACATCTCAATTATGTCAATGCTGCTTACGTACTTCTAGCTCTATGTGGGTGAGCAGAAACAATCATTGCTCTAGTTTTATTTCTATTGTATCATCTAAATTTGTGCTTGCTCAACTAGGGAAAGTAGGTTAAGTACTTCTGCTGACCACAGCTTTGTTAATGCAGTCTGAATGAGCCAGTGCCTCAGATAAGGTTTTGGGCTGGGTGGACCTTTAGAAGGGAAAACCTGCAAGTGTTCCCCCTGATGCTGAGGAGGTAGCCAGTGCAAATCTGGAAGTAGCTGGCTTATTTTACTGCAAAACCAACTTGTTTGTGGTTGGTTGGGTTTTGGGGGGTTTTAAATTTTTTTCCTGGCTTTTGGGTGTCATTCTCTGGAGTTACACTGTCTTAGTATAAAAGTGTGCCCTCAGCTGCAGCCCAGTCAGTTCACCTGGGCAGTAACCAAAAAGGAAATGAGGGTTTTCATGGTGGCTGCTCTCTAGGTATCCTTTGAGGTGGTTGTATCCCAAGCCTGCCTTGTTGCTTTACCTTCTCCTGTTACCTTCGCTTCCTTATGCTGATAGTGAGGCCTTCCCAGGTGGATGATTGTTGTTCTGGGCACTTTTGGCTGTTAGGTTATCCCTGTAGTGCTTTGGGGACTGGGAAGGGAATGGACCAACAATTAAGTTGCTGCAGACTCCCAAGTTCCTTCCTCCCCTTCTGTGATAAGCCTGCTAAATTCTTAACTAACTGGTAGCAGCTTAAAACACTCCAACATAGTCAGCTACTCATAGCAAAAGGTTACTGGCACAGCAAGTAAACATGCTAGTGTGGGATAGGAAGAAAACATTTGTAGGTAGCCCCTTGGAAATCATGAGTAGGGTTGGGGAGCGGTGACACACAAACTATTGTTTGTCCCCATAGAAACCCAGTGTTGAAAGGTAAGAGATCTTACTTGTCAAGTTTCAGTTCTGAATCCTCATTGGCTAATTGATGGTTCCTGATTAAGCTTTTGGCTTTTTAATGAACATCAGAAAGGGCACAGTCTCACAGGTGCTGGGAACATCATTGTGACCACTTTACCTGGGAGAGTAGATCTGGAGGAAGAGAGAATCCATTTATACGCTTTGCTGGTTCAATATTAATATTGATCATAAAACAAAAAAGGGGAAATGCAGCACTTCCTCATTTAACCGTGTCTTATCTGCTAATAAACAGAAACACCAGCACTCAAATGAAAGCATATGTTGCTGCTCTTCAGGCAAATAACGCTTTATAATTTATATAAGGGTTTTATCATTATGCAGTTTACAATAATTACTGATAACTGCAACAGAACGACAAAATGACTGAATAGTAAGTGATAGGTTTTAACAAAAATCATTAAATTGCAAACAAAAAACCATGGTTAGTAGCCAGTTATTTTTGTTGCCTGTTGTGGGTTCACACAGACAGCAGCTCAGCCCCATGCAGCTGCTCACTCTCCCTTCAGTGGGATGGGGTGAGAATTGGAACAGCAAAAGCAAGAAAACTTGTGGATTGAGATAAAGGCAATTTAATAGGTAAAACAAAAGCTGTGCATGCAAGCAAAGCAAGGAATTCGTTCACTCCTTTCCATCAGCAGGCAGTTGTTGAGCTGTCCCCAGGAAGGGGCTTCCTTACATGTAACACTTGGGAAGACAAATCCCATAGCTCTGAATGTCACCCCCTTCCTCCTCCTTTCCCCTGAGGGAACAGCATCACATGGTCTGGGGTATCCCTTTGATCAGTTGGGGTCACCTGTTCTGGCTGTGCCCCCTCCTAATTCTTGTGTGCCCCAACCTATGTGCTTGAGGGGAGCGGCGTAAGAAACATAAAAGGCCTTGGTACTGCGTGAGCACTGTTCAGTAATAATTAAAGCATCCCTGTGGTATCAACACTGTTGTGGTCACAGATCCAAAATACAGGATCATGCCCATTGCTGTGAAGAAAATTAACTTCTTCACAGCCGAAACGACTGTACCTGTTTGTGCAAAGGGCAATGTCAGGCTAAATAATTTACCTAAGAAAGTCTGATGAAGCATTTGACATGTTAGGAATAAGTTGGGTGGGGGGAGGGAGGTTGTAGCTTAATCCACTTTTACATGCTTGTAGTTACAATGGGACATGACCTGATCTGGGAGGTTCGAAGCTTCAATAACATTTCTATTAGTTATACTTGTAGACAATTTTTCTTAAGTCTGATGGGATCCAAATACCCAATGGAAGACCTGCCTGTACATTTGGCTGCAATAATTAGGTGCAGTATACTTGCAAAATTGCAGTTCAAGCTAAATTGGTATTTATATTCAAATTTATTAAGTTGAATATATTTGTGGCTGGTTTGAGCTTTAGAGCATAACAAAGATAGTGAAAAGTACCTTTTACATGTCCTTTCGTGCTGACATTAAGTTTATAGATTTATTTTGCTGTTGGTTATGCTAGAGCTCCAGGCAAGGCACTGCTACACAGCTTTTGGGGCTGCTTATCCCAAAACTCGCATCTAGCAAGACCCTGTTTGGGTGTTTCCCAAACAACCAACAAGTTGTAAGTGCCACAGCCTAGCAGCAAGGCTTTGGATCCAACAGTGAGTTGAAAACTTCAAGAAGATCCACTGCAAGAGTAAGGAGGAAGGCAAATGGTTTCTGCAGGTAAGCTGCTAATCTCTTGAGGTCAGGGGACAAAGGAACAAAGTGGGAAAAGGGCAAGGAGAGGTTAAGTGTGTTGCTGTTCATCCTCCTTCCCTCCTCATATATAAAAAAGCCTGTTTAACAGTGAAATGTAATCAGAATATTTGTTATGGGATGTTGCCTTAGTCCTAACTTAGTGCACCAAAGATTGTTTCATTTTGAAAAATGTGACGTTGCTAACTGGCTGATCAGAATACAATTATTCGCCAAAATTCAGTTCTTAGGCAAAGTATTATATAGATTCATGTATACTTAGAAGTTCAGGGCGGCCAATAAGGCAGATTCCTTCCTTTGACTTAAATACTTCCTAAATGATAATGAAGTTGGTCAGTATTACACAAATTGGGTGTTGCACTGAATCTTTTTTTAACACACCTATATCTTGAGTACGTTTGTAGTACTGCTTATTGGAGTGTGGCTGTGTTTCTTGTGAAGGGTGCCTGAAGACCGGATTTATACCTGTGTATTGCTTTGACTTGTGTAACGAGCCTGTAAGAAACTTACAGGTTTTTTATATAAGCATGAGGAGCTTAATGCCAAATCTGCCTGCTTTTGCTCAAGGGTTGTAGGAACATGGATGCATTAGCTGAAATACAAGTATTAATGTCCAAGGCATTTTTTTCGTAGTCAGTAGAACTCTGCTTACATTTGAAATCAGTTGCTTGGGACAGCTTGTACGATACCAAACTTCACTGATTGCTTATACTCCGTATTTCTTTAAAATAATGGAAAGCTTATTGATTGATGTGGTGTTTTGCCTTCACTAGGACTTCTTTAAAGGTAGGATGCAGTTCTGCCCTGCTACAAGCAGACAAAAGCCAGCACAGCTGTGAAAGAGCAGTGCCCACTTTCCTCCTCAGGCCTGGTGGGTTTGTTCTCAGCCTTTCCCACGCAAGCAGGAGCAGAGGCGCAGCAGAGCAGATGGGCATAAGCTCTGGTTCAGAGGTGACCTCCCTTCTATCCCTTTGAGTCAGTTTCAGGCAGTAGCCAGGTGCCCACATGGTCACAAACATGCGTGTACCAGCACACAGCAGGCTGCTGCACTGGGGTGTCAGTGAAGGTTTAAACCTGTGCCTCTGGCAGTGATGTTGTCTAATGCCAGCTCAGTGTCTGTGAAACATTAGCTTTCCGTGCCATGCTGGAGGGCATGTTCACTACTGGAAAGGCACAGTTGGCTTTTTCAAGCACCCATCCCTGAAAATGTAAATACAACCTTGGATAGCCACAGCTACACCGCATTAATAAGCCCCAAATACACTTGGAGTTGACCTTAAATTGCAGAGAGATTAAAAACCATGCTGTCTCACCTCCTCCACTGGAATGAATTTTATTGTGGCAACAGTGTGACAGTAATATCCATCTTTATATGTCAAGGCATAGGAAATGAGTGGGAAGAAACCTAGCCCTTGTCTTGATTTACAAAGTCAGTGAAAATTCAGTCGTCCTTATCACTAGGATTTCGCATCACATTAACCAAGCAAACTTACATGCTTTTCCTGGTGACCTTGGGGTCTTCCCCTATAAACAAAACATACCTGGGGAAACCAGGCAGATCCCACATAATTTCTGGTTGCTGCTTTATGTTCAGGGCATATTTATTCTTAAAGAGTCTAATGCTGATTAATCCCCATCCACCCCCCCACCCTTGGATTGCCTCTTAAATATATTATTAATTGATGTGATGTTTTGCCTTCATTAGGATGGGGGGGGACACACCAGTTTATTTTCTAGAAAATAAAATCACTGTATCCTGCTTTCAAGCCTGGCATTTACTAAATGTCTTTTCCCGGCTTCTTATGTGGCATCAGGAAAAAGACCAGCCATAACTGATGTAGCCTTTCTGTTCAGGGATGCTCTGCAGCAGGCAGTGTGAAACCCAGTACTTCAGTATCAAACCTAGCAGCACAGAGCTTGTGTTTCCAGTCAGATGGACTTAGACCTTGCAGACATTACCAGCATGATCACTGCTGGGTAGCAGTAACTTAAAGCAATGGTGTTTAAACACTTCAAACTGTCTTTCACGTCACACTGGTTTCTATTTTCACAGTCCTGTATTTTGGAAGGGTTTTACTATCATCTTGCGTTTTTAGCTCTCCTCAATTGCTTTCCATTATTGCAACTACTTCTGTCGCATACGCGGTTCAGGAGTGCACAGGTTCGATGCCCTGTGTCCTTTGGTTTTCTGATTAGCAACTTTGTGCGACGTTTCCTGGTGGCTGATTCTTCCAGTTTGTATGCGCTGTTGTTCACTGAATTGTTCTCTTCCTGCCACCAAGCAGAAGCAAATTACTGTCAATCCAGTTTCTATTCTGAGAATAATATTCTTGTTTCTTTCCCCCACAGGATTTAAACTGCCTTGTAAGAAACAGTAAGTAATTTTTTCCTTCATTGTGGTTTTCTCATTAATCATGCTTTTTTTTTATTTAACTGAGTTCATACAGCAAGTTCTTATCAGAGAGAGAGGAAGTGAAGCACTGCTATCGAGCCTTGCTTTGAAAGTTTTCAGTTTGATCCATAATCAGCTCTAGCTAAAAGAGGAATGGGAAGTTAAGCCTTTCTTAAGATAGAGTTGTGGGGTGGGTGGAGCACAACCTGACTTGTTTAGTTTCTATATAAAGCTGATGAATTTTTAAAGATACGGGAATTTTAGGACAAGTTTGTCAGTAAATGTTCATTACAAGCTATTATATCTATGATAGGACTTGATGAAAAGTTAACATATGAACTAGAATTAAAAGAGGGGTATAAAGCTGAAAGCAATTACTGTAAAGTACTGGGCATAAAGTCCATTGAATTAACTTAATCTTAGGACTTTTCTAACCTAAATGATCCTATGAATTGGAAAAGGATACTAGAGTTACTGTAAGTCCCTCTGAGGAAATACATTGGATACATCTGGTGTACGGGGTCAAGTCTTAGCAATGACATGCACAGGAAGCACTTTAGTATAATTATGGGTAATGTTTTTAAAAAAGGAGAACGTTCTGCATATGTCCATTTGGTACCTGGAGGTGTCTGTATCGTGCTGCAGAACATCTTGGTCTTCCTTTGCAGTCGTCGTTCTAAGCAGATTCATGTCTGCCTCAGTGCCCAACCCTGTGTTGTACTGGTACAAGTATTTTTGTAGCTTTGCTTGGTATGCCAGATTAGGGAGATGACTATGCTGAAAATAACCAGGTTTAAAACTTTTTTGGCAGGAGAGGGATTGGGTAGGATTGAATTGGATCTTATTTCCCACTGGCAGGTGGCCATTGGAATACAGCTTGAAAACACAGCTAAGCCAAACTACAATTCCACCATTAAAATGCCACCTTATTTGAATACTCAATTTAAATTCTCCCTTATTGTTTTGTTTTGTTTTTCTGCTTTAGGGGAA
>NW_009924609.1:3832-16921 GCF_000696875.1 Nestor notabilis | reverse complement strand
TGAGTGCACTCGTTCCTGAAAGGTACTTTAATCTTGCCAGATTTTCTGTAGTTATTTTCTGGTAAATGAGCCTTTGAGGATTGTCTGTTTACTTCCTAAACCTAAACCCATGCTGTTACAAGAATAGTGCCCATTTTCCACTGTTCCCATCACTGACGCAGCAAAAAAGACTGAAAGTGTCTTTGGACTGGAGGGACTGACCATACTGTTTTTAGTATGCTCTGATATGTCAGATGTCTTACATGGATGTAAGTAGATCATTTAAGAAAGGCATAACAAGCAGTTGTGGGAACTGAATTTAGATGTATATTCGTATTAGAAGTAATTTTTTTTTTAAACGAAGTAATTAACTATTGGTACAATTTCCCTGGGTATCTGACAGACTTCTTGCCATTGGAAGGCTGGAAATCAGTACTACTTCTCTAATGTAGGTCTGTTCCAGCAGCAGGAGATACTGTGTAAACTCACTTGACCTGTTTAGCCTGATTGTGGTAATTACTAATGGATTTTAAGGAAAAGAGGAAGTGTAAGTAACTAGAATGAGTGAGTGCAGAATATTGCAGGCAATTTATAAAGTACTTGTGTGCTGAAGATCGCCTTTCTTAACTGTGAAGCAGTGTGTCACCCAGTTTTGCCCTCTGAGTAACCCTGACCCAAAGGGCAGGCCATAATTGCAATTCCTCAGCCCCACTCTAAATGGTGGGTTTCATTTGCTGGACAGGTACCTGCATGGAGGTGAGCTGGCTGCAGGTTCGCACGTGGACTCCTTCTGCTCCAAGCAGTCTTCATGTCTCTTCTGACATTTTCCGTCAGATGGATGGAAAACTGCTTCCTGTGCTTCGGATAGAATGGAAAGTGGCCACTGATGGTAAGTGGTGGTGGTTTAATGTGAACATGGAGCAGAAGATTTAGGTGTGATCTAGTAAGGATAGGGAGAAGAGTTATGACGTGAAGTCTTTTACTGATCTAGTCATGAAAGCAGACCTCTGAATTTGGGAGTTCGGCTGCTTCATTTTGTTTGCTTTGGGAGATGTTTTTTGATTTTTCTTGATGATTGAATTAGGGCTTTGGGTGTGCTGGGTATTCAAGAATTTAGAGTGCTTCCACTAGTATGGGATAATGACATTTAAAATGGGAAAAGCAGGTAAAAATGGAATCAAGTGTCCCACACCTTTTCCACAGGTAGTGAGGGGAGAACGGAGATTTGCACTGCAAACATTGCCTTTTCAAGGCATAGTAATGAACACAGCAGTCTCATGCAGGGGAATTAGATCTACAAACTGAACAAATGAGCATTAATTTGAGAAAGTGCAAATAAATTATGCACTGTTAACCAGTGCAAGTTCCTCCCATTTCGGCTTGTCTAATCCTTGTAACTTAGGTTTCCTATACACACATGTCTTGCTAAAGGAATAATTATCTCATTGCTGGAGCCTAAATGAGTAACAGTAAAATAAGTTTTCGTACTCTCCGGTTATCTTTGATTGTTTATTTGTGTATGATGCTTCCCTTACCTGCTCTTGTCCATGGCTTTGCACTGATTCATGATAGAATTAAATGTGTTCGTATCTTCCTTCTGCAGGGCCTTGTCTGAGGGCTGTTTATCTCAGTATAGCTATTGTAGTGCAAAAGCAGGTGTGACTTGGGGTAACCCAGTAATTTTGTGTAGCTATGGTTATAAACTTTCTCACTGGGACTGTCAGTACCACAATAAAAGCATGTTTGCTTTGGTGCCCAAACTGCATGAAGCAGCCTTAAGAGGCAGAGCTAAATACCACACTGAACTTGTGGAACTGCCAGGGTGCCTGAGAGAATGAAGTTGCCATCTACTTTGCCCTTTCATTTGCACAGATGGAGCTCTTGCCATGCAGGACAACCTTTAAGCTGAGAGTGCTGTCAGTCAACCCTGCATGCTCACTTCTCATGGCCTTTGTGTTAGGACCCTCAGCACTTCAAAGCAGTAAGCCTGTGACAAGTCCAGGCACAGTGGTAATCCCTGTGAGGCTTGCAACCCTGCACATGCAGATGACAGAAAAAGAAAGATACATTTCTCTGTCCCTGACCCTGCAGCTAGCATCCAGTATCTCCAAGGGGCAGAGCTGGCTGTGATGCAAGTGAACAGCAATCAACAGATCTGTGCCCAGTTTGACTTTCAGAACAACTTGACACTTCAGGTCCGTCCGGACGGAGGCCGGGTGAGTGCAAAGGGCTCTAACCTGCTTTTTCTAGTCCATTGGTTTGTATCTACTTTCACTGTCATACAGCAAGGTTATCAAAAAAAAAAAAAAAAGACTCTTAGAGTCGATGAAAGTAATCAAGATATTGGATTTGAGACATGCTGTCTGTTCCAGTTTGTTTTACACTTGTGTGTAACTGTGTACAAGCTGTTTACTTATCTTGGTGACTCTTTTGCTTTTCCCATTCTTCAGGTTTTAAGAATTGTTGCTTTCAGTGCCTAGTACTTGTCATCATCCTGGATATTGCTTAAAGTAAATAACTGTAGGAGGTTTTGCATTCTGCTTGACAGCTGTGCCTCTTCTAGTCTTTTTAACTCAACCTTTACTTTACTTCCACTTCTTTCTTGTACTCTCTTGATATGGAGGAAAGCACCAACCTTGGAGGTGATCCATCAGCTCTGAGCCTAGGAAACTCATCAGAAAAATGCTGAGCATAAGACTGTTGTATTAGCTCAAAGATCCCAAGAAATAACTGTATATTTCTTATTCCAAACAGAAGGTTTTGGGACAAACTAAGCACTCGTACGTTTAATATACTTGAGTTCCGTTTTGTTAATCGTCAAGCTTAAAAAATAAAGTCATATGGGATGAGGGAACACAGTGGAACAAGTCAGCCAAGTTAGCTGTTAATTTCAATGCCTTTATTGAAAAACATTCTTGTTTAAGTCTTTGTGAATGTGTTTTGTTTTCAGTGGAATTTCACTTTTGACCGTTTTGAAGTGGAACCTGGCCAGACTTATCAAGTTACTGTCTACCACCTTCCCAAACTGGGTGTAGCTGGAGACTACAATTACAAGTCCACATCTCTCACAGTGCCTGGTAAGAGATATCCAGTTTACTCTAGGTCTTGAGCTTAGGACTCTTCTGTGTGTATGTGAAAATTTGCCTATAACTAAAAAGAACTTTTGGTTCTTTTTCCCCAAAGATGCTGGGTATCTGCAGTGCCCTCTGGCTGCACTGACTTGTTCGTGAAACTTTGGCACTCAGTACAAAGTTTAAACTGTTCCATAATTTTCTTTTTAACTTGTTTATAGTTGTCAAAATGATTTTATAAAATGGCAAAGTATGTGATGTGTCAGTCAATGTGAGCTGGAAAAGGAGAAACTTGGGTTTCAGCCCTCTTACCCTTTCATATACCTGAACACTTAGAGAACTTCCTGGCTTTTATCCTCCACTGTTCTTCAGAAACCTAATGCATTGTGTGAAGCTCAACAGTTACAGGGAACTTTGCTGATTAGAGCTTACAGGTGAATTACAGGGGCACTGTAAGTATTCCAACTTTGAAAGTGGGAAATATAAGATGTGCAAGGTTGGGTTTGTTTTTTTTCAACTGCTTAAGCAGGGAGTTGTGCCTTTTACTTTATCAAAATGTGGGAGGAGAGACACAGTTTAAACTGAGACTTGTAAATCCCACATTGCTTAATGTTGAATACGTAACTCTGGGTTGGACTGATGAAGGTCCCAAAGAGCAAGGCCAATGTGCTAAACGAATTATAAATTTGGAAACGTATTTTGGGATCAAGAAATATTCCAGCCTCCTAGTTTTCCTGGGGCAGAATGCTTTTGGAGGAATCTATTGCTGTGGCATGATCACAAGGCCCAGAGATCAACATGAAGCCTTAATTCCACTATGACCCTGTCTGCAGATGTCTTACATGAACAGGGGTTGTCAAATGTTACTGTTATTATAAGTATTGTATGTTTTCAGTCTTTTCTTATTAATTATGTCTGTTCTGGAAAAAAAAAAGGCACCATAACATCATGGGAGGGGGTCTAGTTTATACATTGGAAACTAATGTTATTCTACTGCAATATTTTGCTACTGCATTGACAAATGGTCTCTATCAAGGAGGGCTTGGTTAGGTGTCTGGCTTCTGATAAGAAAATCAGCTTCTTTTTTTTTTGTTTGTTTTTTTGTTTTTTTGGTTTTTTTCCCCTAAATGGAAGTACAGTGTTTCTAGTGTTTCTAACTAGTCACTTGTGGTCCTTCTTGCAGATTGCAAGGACTCTCTGATGAAAAGAACCATCCCATGTATAAAGACAGGTAAAAATCTTTGAGTTATTTAGATGTTGCGAATTAAGTTTCACAGCATCACAGAATGGTTTGGGTTGGAAGGGATCTTAAAAACTATCTAGTTCCAACCCCCTGCCATGTGCAGGGACACCTTCCACTAGACCAGGTTGCTCAAAGCCCTGTCCAACCTGGCCTTGAACACTGCCAGGGATGGGGTAGCCACTACTTCTCTGGGCAACCTGTGCCAGCACCTCAGCACCCCCAGAATGAAAAAAACTCCTTCCTAATGTCTAATCTAAATCTCTCTTCTGTCAGCTTAAAGTCATTCCCCCTTGTCCTGCCACTACATATGCTTGCAAAAAGTCCCTCTCCAGATTTCTTGTAGCCCCCTTTAGGCACTGGAAGACTGTGATAAGGTCTCCGCAAAGCCTTTTCTTCTCCAGGCTGAACAAGCCCAACTCTTTCAGCTTGTTTAGTTTGAATTCCTTTAACTGAGTTGTTTTGACTGGGTGGTTTTGCTTAGCATGGGAAGCTGAAGTTGCTGGAGCTTTAGACCGCAAACAGCTAACTCCCACCTAGATAAAGCTGAACTTAATTTACAACCTGTGCTTAGTTATGTAAATGAAGACCTAGAGACCAGTGCAAATTAGAAGACAAAGGCGTTGGATCTGTTAGCAAGGAGCAACAACCAGAGAAATTAAAATAAAATTATGGACCACCTTGAGACAACGGAAGAATCCAATGATGGATGAGGAGAACCAAAACCATTGGACCAAGAGGCATGTGAACAGTGCGTGATGGTCAGGTGCATAGAATGTAAGGGTATAAAAACCCAGGAATTTCTTTGTCCCTCCTCAGAGGCACCCAGTCAAGCTGTTCCTGTTCCTAAACCACTCAAGTATTTTTCTAAGAATCAGGTGTTGGCGAAACAGCTGTGGGAAACCTGGGGAGGAGAGTTTTCTTTAACATAGACATGGGTTCTCTGTTGAAATATTTTTGACAGTTGAGAAACTTGGGGATATCTGCACTATTTCAGGCAGCTTGTGGGAGCCCAGGATCCAAGGTCAAAGTCTAGATGATACAACTCTGCTTGTGAGCTTTAACCCATGGATGGAGTCAGCCCGATACCAAATTCATGTGGCCAGTTTCCTGAATGAGAAGAAGTGTAAAATGATCACACGTGATTTCACCGAGGTAACTAGCTTCAGAAATTATACCTGATGTGGTATTTTAGAGGAACATTTCTTTAGTGGTTGCTAAAGAAGGACTTGGAGCCATAGAATCATAGAATGGTTTGGGTTGGAAAGGACCTTAAGATCATCTAGTTCTAACCCCCCTGCCACGGGCAGGGACACCTCACACTAAACCATGTTGCCCAAGGGTCTGTCAAACCTGGCCTTGAACACCACCAGGGATGGAGTACCATGATGTAGAAGGTGTAACAAATGCATTTGAACAGCAATTTTCAAGGAATTACTTTCACAATTTTTTAATTGCCTTTGGAAAGAGGAAATCTATTCCAGGAATTTGATGGATAAAAGATAAGAGGGTTTATAATGCATGGAGCAGTCTGTAAACATCTTCCTTGAAGCCTGAAATTTCATAGGTGATTTTCTGGGCTCTTTTACCTTTGTCAAGCCAATGCCTGTGGGTTAAGACTAAATAAATCAAAAAAAAATGGAAGTACAAAGTTTCAATAAATCATTGGTTTATCAAATGTGATGGCAGCAGGGGAGGGTAATTAATTATTTTTTTGTTCAGATCAGGAATAAGTGGGCTTATAACAGATGCTTCAGCCAAACTGAGAATAAATTCCTGTAAGTCTTAGAGCCTGTTGTTGAGAAGCTCAAAATAGATCCAGAGTATCTTCTGAGACAGAAATGTTCCTCTTCAGGCATCTGAGGGAGGAAAAATGCTGAATATTTGGTACCAGTCCCCACCCTTCCTTGTGGGAGGGCAGATATATTGGCACTCAGTTTGTTTAATCTTTCCATTCCTTTCACGCTTAAAACCCTTCATACTGCATCCACTGATATGTATTAAGTTATGACTGGCAGAGCTGGTGTGCATATTTCCCTGGTAGAAGAGAATGTACCTCAGTATGGAGTATGTATTGGCTAGTCATTGTAAAGAATGTATTTAGATTATCATTATATTGATAGTATACATCAGGTAACAAAGGCAATTTACTTGTCTGTTCTAGTGTCAGAAGAAGCAGTGTTGACAGCTTTTTTAATTAGAGGAAGCTTGTTAATGTTTACACATTAAATGACTGAAGACATTTACCTTGTTAAGAAACTGTATGTTTAAGTTAACATGTTTGCAGTTATACAGTGCACATCTTTAACTATTTCCTGTTACCTATGCAACCTTAGCCGCCTCTCTGAATTGTATTACCAGGTCTGTCATGCGGGACACCTGCAGTAATGGTGACCAGACCCCATTTATCTGTTTTGTTTTGTGGGCTTTTTGTTCCTCTCCCAAACAAAAGAGAAATTGCTGCTTCTTTGGACCACTCCATATTCTCATGTTGACTCCTTTCTTCCTGCTTGCATTTAATTTTCTTCCTTCCCCTATAACTTACATCTGATTTCTGCAGGGTGGGCTGCAACAGCAAGTGAATGTCACTATCAAAATGGAGAAAAACATAAAAGCTTGCTGCAACTACAAAATACAGGTAGGATCTTGCTCTTTTCCCTGTGTCCTTCCTTCACCAGCGATGTTGTGAGCAGCTTTGGAATGTTACAGGGGTTTACACAGTGTTCTGTTCTGAGATTCACTAATCCATAATTATCTGTATCAGGGAAATAATTATTGCAGCTGAAAGAACAATATTTTTTATATAGGTATTATCTGTAGACAGTGGCTTTTCCTTACTATAGGGTTGCCATATTGGAGACTGTGGAGGAGGAATGGCAAGTGTTCAACCTCAGGAGCTTGCTGCCTTCTTAATGTAGTGTAGAAATCTTGATTAATATTGTTTGCTGAAGGGAAAGGGAGACTCCGGGTCCTTGCGCTAAAATACAGCGAATATCGAGGCGGGGGAAGGTAAAGTAGAGTACAAAATTGCTTTTAAGAATAGCTTCTGTTTTCTGAACTTATTTTAACTGCAGATTCAGCCATTTTTTGCGAACTGTGGCACAGACTGTCTGAGACACTCTGCTTTCATCCCATGTTCACCAGCTCCAAGTGAGAACTCCTTTTCTGTAAATTAGATTCCCATTGTCTTACAGATGAGAGCTGATCTTTTAAATGTAACTCTTGTCTTTTGCAGGTACAGACCCATCAGGTAAGAAGTTCTTCCAATACCCTGAAACTCTTTTTTTCTTTTCTGCTGCTCTTTTCCTGTCATATAGACTAACAAATGATCCTCCTTGGGAATGACCCGATGGGCAGGAAATGTCCCCTTGTAACACTGAGCTCAGAAATGAATTGTGTTAAAAGTTACTTCGCCATGATTTCACAAGGCAAGTATTTGTATGCAGCGTGAACCTTAAAGAGCAATTTTTTAGACATACTTCACTTGCACAAAATTCTTTGAGAAACAGTTTTGACAAGAAGAGGCTTAATATAAAATACTTTCTGTCACTTTGCTCAGTGTTAAAAAATTTGCATAATATAAAACAGCTTTGGAGATAATAGCGTGCATATATTCATTTTTATGAATATCAAGATAAATCATGTGCATAATGATTTGAAATCTTTTTTTTGGGCTGCAACAGCACCTGTAAGGAGTTAGTTTGCCAGTTTGCTGAAGATTTAAAAAGAAAAACACCTGTAGATTGAAAAAAATACATCATGCAAAATGGTGATTTTTTTTTTTTTTTTTTAATTTTTTTTTTTTTTTTTTAGAGTTTATTTTAAGGTCGATTACATGAACAGGCAGGACATGGGAGGCATGCCTGTCAAAGCTGGGTAAAAGTTGCTATTTAGAGGAAGGTTATTGATCTGTGTTTTCAGTGTGCTGCACATATGGTTCTTTGTGGAGCAAGTTTATGGTGCAGAGCATCAACATGAAAGCAGGGATTTGATTTGAGAAGTGACTGTGTTATGCTGTAATAGGGAAGTGCTGGACTACCTGTGGGTTTAGGCAGAGCCAGGATCCTTCTCCCTTGGCCCCTGCTGCTCAGGAAACTTCTGTTCTTTGATGAAGCTCTGTTTGCTTATAGCAATGTCTGAGCATTATTTTTGTACTGCAGGCGATACGATTATATGGCTCTACTGGTGTATCACTGGGATCTGTGTGTTACTGGTGGGATCAGTCATAGCAGGTGTAATGTGTATGACCAAAAAACGAGCAGGTAAGACTCATACCAGCTAGGAAGAAAAGATTCAATGCTAAAACTGTTTTTCCTACTTGTGTACCTATTCTTATTGCTGTTTTCTTCCTTGCTGTTCTGATGTCTTGCCACTGAGGTAATGTCTATGTAAACACTTTCTTCTGTTTTGCATCATAGGACTTGTAACATCTTAGTACCATCCACCTAGTTAAGTAAAGCCTTCCATGGGTTATGCACTGATACTCCATTTCCATAGCACTTCAGAGCTTATGAAGAGAAAAAGGAACTTAATAGTTCAGCCCTTTGTTTTCTGCAGATTGCTACCGATATCTTTTCCATTTACTTTTCTCCTGTATTGCATAAGAGTTCTGCAGAAGCTTCCTATTTGTCCAGACTGCAATCTTTCCCCTGTCTCCCAAAATCTGTACAAAATTCATTTTTATGCTATTTCGAGCTTAAATAATGTTTGTCAATTAAGATGTAAGAAGGGAGGCAGGGCACAGAGGTTGACATTGAGTGGGTTGGAAAATTGGGTACTTAAGGACTAATTCCTAGTCTTTTGTGCTGCAGCCATGAGGCAGTTATTACATGGAAACCGTGCAACTCACTGGTTGGTAAAAATGTAGTGAAGTACATGGCAAAATCAGCTGTAGAAAAGTCTATTCATTTAGTAATTTCTTTATTAGACTTCTCTCTCTCCCCGTGGTTTTATCCCTCCACAGTTAAAGATTATGGGGTTTTTTTAACTTTGGAAGGTGTTGTCATTTTAAGGATATGATCTTATTTCGTGTTTTCAGAACTGACAGTGACTTTCTCTTCCAGGACACTGGCGAGGGAAATGCAACCACAATAATTTGCAGACTGGTAAGACATCCTGCCTGTGTTTTATTGAGCACGTGTAATGCGTTCTGGAAGTCTCACACAGTTGTCCAGAAGGGGCTCTCATAAGCCCTGCTACTCTAGGTGCTTCTCAAAACCAAAAGGTAGCCTTAGGATCTTCCTGTTGAGCTAAAACAAACTGCGTATATGGAATTTGGAATGCCATATTTGCCAGATGGGAGATAATTGCTTTGTAAAGTGGTGAGGCTTTTGATGCAATTGAGGCTGTACTGGCAAAATAAAAAAACTTGGCTTATCATCTAAGCCATAGCAATGTGAGATTGTTTTGGGGTGGGTGCACTCACCTCTCCAGGAGGGAATATAGCTACATTTGCAAGCCTGTTGAAGCTGGTGTGCTGGTTTTGTGTGGTGAAATTCCATGAACTATTCAGGCATCGTTATAAATCACCACTCCACTGTCTGGACTTTTATATTAAATTTATACAGTAGGATGTTACCTGCATATGATGCCAAAATAGCTTCAGAACTGGTAGTTGCTATAACCTTTCATTAATATGGTCCTACATTGATTGCTGCTGACTTGCACTATTACAGTTTTGGGAATGTGGCTGGAATGAATATTTTTCTGTCTTTCAGCAGCACCATATGCTGACCTTCCTCTGCCACCATTGAAGCCCCGAAAAGTTTGGATTGTGTACTCTGCTGATCACCTGCTGTACGTGGATGTGGTGCTGAAGTTTGCTGAGTTTCTGATGACGGTCTGTGGCACTGCTGTAGCCTTAGATCTGCTAGAAGATCATCAGATCTCAGAGTTAGGGCCATTACCCTGGCTTACTCGGCAGAAGAAGGAAATGGAAGACCTGTCTTCAAAGATCATCATCTTATGTTCACGGGGCACCCAGGCCAAATGGCAGGCCATGCTTGGGAGTGAGCCTGTGTGTCTCAAGCAAGATCGGCAAAAACCAATGGGGGACCTGTTCACCCCAGCCTTGAATCTGATCCTCCCAGACTTCAAGAAGCCAGCATGTTTTGGAATGTATATAGTCTGCTATTTTGAGGGGATAAGTAGTGAGAAAGATATACCTGATCTATTCAACGTCACATCCAGGTACCAACTGATGAACAAGTTTGAGGATATTTATTTTCGGATTCAGGATCTGGAGAAGTTTGAACCTGGCCGCATCCATCGAATCCAGGAAATCACAGCCGAAAACTACATCGACACCCCTAGTGGGAGGAAGTTGAAAGAGGCAGTACAGAAGTTCAAGAACTGGCAGACTGAGCACCCAGACTGGTTTGAGAGTGAAACCATCTGCTTGGATAATGAGGAAGAGTCGCTGTCCCTAAACAGAGAGAGCCAGGTGGATTCCTTGCTAAGTGAACCAGGTGGAATTGTGAAACACCAGCTGCAGCTACGTGAGCCTGACCCTAACTGCTCTTATGTCATCGACCTCCACATGCATGAAGGTGAAAGCAGAGGCTGTAAAGTGCAACCTCAGCTTAATCCATGTGGGGATATGACTTCTCAGACTGTGGTCCTTCCTATGGATGAGGCTCCTCTAGTTCAGGTAGTAGAGCCAGTCTCTTCCATGGAAGATAGAAATATACTTGGCCAGCATGTGCTGAGTAATGAGGACTGTATGGAAGGACTTCCTCTTCTGGAGACAAGTGTTCCAATGAAGAATAATATCATCCTCCATGATGACTCTGAAGTTTCAGCAATAGATGACCAGAGTCCTGCAAACCTCTCAGGTAACCTGAGACACCATCTGAATGGACTTATGTACTCTCTTTGTCAGCAGAGTGTCATTCCTTCAGAGCCATTTCTCTGCCAAGAGGATGCTTACAAGCAACACCAGTTGGTCTTTGATGACCAATGCAAAGACCAAAGACAGTCAGTGCAATCAGACCAGGGCTACATCTCTAGATGTTCTCCTTTGCCTCCTGATGACCTTATGGAGGAGGAGGAAGAAGAAGAGGAGGAGAATCAGGAAAACCAGGTGGTCTTCCATGAACTCTCTGCAGAGGTCTTGAACAGTCTAAAGAGCCTCCAGCAGCAGCTGTTTTTCCAGGACATTCAACGGAGCTCTGACTGGGAGTGTCCTGCTGAGGTGATGGACACTGGCCAATCTTTGGAGGACTGTTAGGCTCTATCTGGAACCATTTGAAATACCAGGATGGAAGGTGGTACCATGCATAGTGCTGAAACTGCATTTCCAACACCATTGTTGTTCTCATGTTATAAATGACTTACTGGTAGGCTCTTCCTGTCTGCTGCTGGGAGGCAGGATTGCCCAGCAGACTGGTAATGCTGCTTCCGATCTCTGGAGAGAAGCAACAAATATTAGCCACCTCTGTGAAAGAACAGGCAGTAGTTCTGTCACGTGGGGAAATTATTACATTGACTCCTCACTGATGGATGGCAATGGCTCATCCACTTGTGCCTTCAAAATGCCCTACAGCTGTACTGATTCTATTGCACTGGATAAAAGTCATGGCCAGAGTTTGGAAAACAGATAATGTGGCAAAACTTACATTGCCATTGTAATACACATTTTAAATACTTCGTTGTAAATACTGTGTTAAAGATGTGTGCCTTAAACTTCAGCTAGGTTAGGGCTGTCTCTACCCAGTTGATACATGTATCTAGAGATTTTTAGTTTTGCCGCTTGTGCATTTCCAACTGCATTTCCATGGCCATTCAGAAATCAAGCAGGGTTAAGGGAGCAGTAAGCAGGATAAACTTTTAAATTGGGAGTCTCCATAACTCTGCTTGCCTTCCTACGGGGGAGGAGTGTGCTTGAAAACCAGCAACAGGAGGAAGCAGGCGAAAAAAGGGATAATGGACCAAAAAATGGGATTCTGGCTTCTCATACAATTGTAAGAAGAATCTGGGACTGAATACAGAGTTACTGAATCTGGGGAATCTGGTGTATTCTGTAATGCACTGCTGCAGTGCTGTTTGCTTTTGGATATCTTAGCACCAGGAAGACTTAAACTGAAGATGTGGATAGTGACACACAATTAAGGAAATTAAAGCCTGGCTTGGAGGAGAAAAGAGTGTAGCTTCAGCAGATGCTGGTTTAGAGTGGAGATATAGCTGAGTTAGGAGAGGCTGAGCTAAAATGAGTGTAAGATGTATTTATGTGGGTATAGATTCAAATGCAGGTAGTTCAGGTTAATCATTGTGAAATACTTCATAGACGAAGGGGTTCATGTTCCGGGAGCGGTGATAGTAACTGTATCAATTCCAGTGGTTTAAAAAAATTGGGCTCAATACACTAGTAAAGCTGGTTCCCTGTGAGTGATCATCTGTTGGCCCATGTAGTGCTGACTGGGTGGCAGACTAGTTGAGGCTGGTGTTCGCCTTGTTTGTTATCAGGGTGTCTGCAGTCCAGCCCACTGGATAACAGCCTGTGAGATGTAAATAGATCTAGGCCTTTCTCCTTTCAGACAAGCTTGTCGTCATCCTGTCCTTACCAGTTTACTTGTCAAAAAATCTTATTTCAGCTTTTTTAAAATCTGGTATCTCGGCAGAAGATAATGTGTATTATGTGTATTTTATAATTTTGTTTATAGCTTGTGGTTTGTGCTTAAATTAAAAAACAAGAATACTTTTTGGATATATTTACTCACTTTTATGTGCTCATTTCCACCTAACTCCTTAGGGTAGTATTCCTTACAGAAATCTGAAGCAAAACTGAGAGCCAGAACCGAA
>NW_009924609.1:0-3801 GCF_000696875.1 Nestor notabilis | reverse complement strand
AAGCATTCCTGAAAAGGTTTGCAGCTGTATCCAGTAGAGTTGGATACAGCTGAGGGCCCTCATGTGTGGGAAGTGCATGCTCCTTCAAAATGGGTGTTAAAGAAGGGAAATGTTTGTCATTTCCGTGCAGGGCTGCCCAGTGAGGCAGGATGCCTAGAAAGACTAAAAAAGGGATGGTCCCTGCATAGATCCACACTGAAAACTGGGTGCCACCTTTGTTTCCTGTCTGTACAGGACTTAATCCAGCAGGGGCTAAGCCAGGGGCAGCTGTGATTTCAATTTGTCTCCAGTGAGAACCCCATTCTCAGAATAACTGTCATGTTGATGATCCCACTTCTTAAAGTTTCTTTTCTCTTGCAGCAATTAACATGTAAATCTGGTATTTTTTTTCCCCCATGAGCCTTTTTCAAGTAGTATGAATTCCTGTACATCATTTAAATGGGAAGCTCAGAAGTGTCATCTGGATTTTCTTGCCCTAGTCATTCTCTTCTCAAATAACTCCCGTGGTGTTACAGCTTTTAGAATTCGCTTTCACTTACAAGAAGTTCAAGTTAAAAATCCAGATGCTATTTTGGAGAACCAATGTGAGGAAATAAAGTAACTTGAATGCATGTGTTGGTCCCTGAATGCAAAATTGAGTAGCCCAGCAAGACTCAAAGGAGGGAAATAAAGAGCAAAATCACTCACGAGTTTCTAGTTTTATTTTAACAATCTTGCTTTTAAAAAATACAAGTTCTGATTAATGCCAGGGGGATGCCAAGTGTCCACTAGCCACAGGCCTTCTCTCACTTCAGTTTCTCCTCCTGGGAGTAGTCACCTCTTCTGTCAGGATAGCAAACAGAGAGCAATAAAATGCTAAATGGCCGAGTTGTGTTAAAAGGCTTGTAACAGAATCCCAAGGGGCATTATGGCACAACATCATTTGGCAAAGTGTTACAGACCTGGAGCAGTAATTTTAATGCTGGCAGAATAAACGGTTGGTGTGCAAGGTGCATCAGGTGAGGTATTGTTTGCACTTTAATGGTACCACTGTCACTCTTCTGTAAACGGATCTATTATGAGGCGAAAGGTTTAAATAGAAACAAGAGCTCAATTACCAAAGAGAAGGGTATTCAAAAGGAGGAGCAGGCTTATAAACAGGACATTGAAGAGCTTTAAATGTGTTTCTCTGTAGTAAGTAATTAAGTGGCAGCAGAGCTGCCCTTTTAGTTGCACTGGGGCTTCTGTACAGCCAGCTACTACAAGAGCTTTACACTCTCCAAACAGCACATTCACTAACAACCTAGAAACCATGGCACTACAAAGAACTGCTTTTTCTACAAAGGAATTCTGTGCAACAGAAGCATCATTTTGCAAGGTCATCTGTCCCAGGCAACCTTTGCATCCATGGACAAGTCTGAATTGTGATTTCCCTGTCAATGGTTTGAATATGCCATGTCTAGATAAACTTCAAATATGCCATTTTCTCAATAATGTCCTAACTGGAAAAAGGCACTCACTTGAAACAGCAACTTTGTTATGTGCTATGAAAGGGTACTGAAGTGAGACTCTAATTCTGCTGTGATTCTTGTCATGTCTCAACTGTGCTTACGCTTCAGTGTGTTAGGGATTAGCAATTTGGTGCGATCATGACCTCAGCCATAGGCGCAGCAAAACATAGTTGAGGGTGAATAGCTTCTTATTTCCTTCGCCTTGTTTGTGGCGAAGTTGTTTGGCTGGTTTTCTGGTTTGGGGTGTTTTCCTTCAGCTGTTTGACTGAAGCATGGAGTACTCCTGAATAACACTGTAGTTCTTGCTGAGCTTTTACTGTCTGAACGCTGAAGAAGGAAGGTGCAAGGAAACATATCTGTACAAGCAAAACCTACCTGTAAGTACACCTCCTTTGGTCAGGAACTTAGCATCCCCTCGACACATCTCACATCACATAGGAAAAGTTCACAGTACCAAGTTTTACAATCACAGTCACTCACAGCACCAAGATTGTCCAGACAAAAAGAAGTTACCGAAGAGAAAGGCCACTGGCCAAAATTCACACAATTGCCCATGTAAGGGCGCAGGTTAAAAATAAAGCACTGGTGGGAAAGTTAAGCCTGGCCTTTGCCAACTCTCCATGTGGCACGGGGAGAGCAGTGAGTTACCTGTCCTATAGCTGCAGCTCTCAACAGAACAGCACTATTGCCCCAGTTTTCCAAGGGGCTTTTCTAGTTCCTCCAAACTCATCAGCCACCAAGAGCTGGGGGAGAAGAGGCCCATGGCTCCCCCACTTCTGCCTGTGGGAGCTGGAAGTCACCTGTAAACATTTTGTTGTAGCAGTCCACTGGAGCAGGCAGTTGATTCCACCCTGTGAAATGGGAAGTGGAATAGAGGCTCAGACCCACTGAAGCCCAAGCCCTGAAGGAAGGAATGGATGTGTGTGCAGGAGAGGTCTGGGCTGTGCCTGCAGTCCTGCTTGTTGGCTCTGGGTAGCAGTTGGTTGTGCTTTACTTCCCCTTTCCATCAGGACAGCTCAAAAAAAGGCTCAGGATGTGAAACTGGCGTTTTCCCAATGAATGCAGCCTTGCCCAGGTAACAAAATATAAACCTGGGAGGGGCAAAGTCCTTCCTCCAAATGTGGCCTCTGTGCTCCTGCTTCCATTGGGCTGGTTTCAGGAGCAGCCGTAGCCAGACAGAAGAGCAGGCCTTAACCCCCACCAAATGTTCATGGAGCTTAAAAACAAAGATAACCATATTTTTATGAGAGATTACTAACAATTAACTTTTACCCCACCTACCCTTACCCACATGCACATGGAGAACAGGATGCTGGTACATGGGCTGTCACAAAAGCTTGGGTGCCCTTGCTTTCTGTGCTGGAAAGCGAGGCTCGCCAAGCCGGGTGCCCACCCCAAGCAGCACCAGCATCCTCTGCTCTGCTGTTGGGACGGGGCAGTTTGCAGGCTGAGCCCTGTCTCTGCGCTCTCATGCAGATATGGAAGGGTGCCAGAGGAAATCTTTCCAGCCTTCCCAGCCTATGGAAAGGAAGACCGTATGCTCTGCATAAAAGAAAACCGATGCTGATCCCGTAAACATGCATATTCACAGAAATGAGAGCCTCAGCACCTGGGTGCTGCTGGCTGAAGCAAGCAGTAGGCTGCTGTAAACCCTGTTCTCACCAGAAATAAATGTCTCGGTGGTAGTACTGAAATGGAGCCTAAGCCCCTGCATTATGGCCATGCTAGATTTGTGTGTTTCTTTAGCATGTGAAGTCAACACAAGATGCAAAAGGTTGAAGCACAGAGGTAGACGGTTTTGGCTTGGAGAAAGTGGCTCCTAGGCTTGAAATGACCAGCTAGCTGGCATGCTCCCAGAGGTCCTCCAGCTGGGACACTCTCTGCTGCTGGGAAACAGAGGCGACAGCTTTGCAAGACCTAGTGAAACCAAAGCATGCTTTCTTTTGCCCTGCCCGCACCCCGAAGGCACGTCTCTGCTGGCCAGGGCCTTCTCGCGCATCTCGTCATTGTGGTCAGCAGGAGTTCTTAATGGAGGGGACAAAATCCACCGTTTGGTCCCTGTTTGTTGTGAAGGAGGGAAAGGAAAAACTAAACTTTTATGGTCACAAAGCAATGCCACGTCCTGGCGGGGAGCGGGAGAGGAAGAGTGGAACCCTCCAAACAGCACGGAGAGGCAGGAGCACTAGGAGAGGACACGGCGTGAAGGGCAGGTGTGTTTTCCAGGGACAAGCGCCAGCTGTAGGCCCGTGCAGGTAGTCGGGTTTGTGCTGAGCTTCCGCTGCTGGACGTGTCCGCGGGAGAGGGAGGAGAG
>NW_009924608.1:277-2840 GCF_000696875.1 Nestor notabilis | reverse complement strand
CCCTGCTGTTGGCCCCATCAGGTGGCTGCCGTCCGTCCCCAGGCGCGCCGAGGAGCTCAGTGACGACTTTGCACTGCGGGTGCAGGAGGTAGGAGGGGGCTGCACCCACAGGGAGGGTGGGAGCAGAGCTGCAGAGGGTGTTTCTGGGTGGCTGCGTTTGGGTGATGGGTGCTCTGGCCCCTGTTTATTGCCCCTTCCAATGACTCCATTTTCCCATGGTCTGTTTGCTTCCCCCCCTCCTGCCCCTTTCCAAGGCTCTGCCCATCGAGTTCAAACCTTTCACTCCCTTTCCACAATCCACAAGTCAAACGAAGCAGTTGGTTCTCCACCTTTCCCTTATGTGCTGGGCGCCTCATAGCTCCTGCACTGAGAATCTTGTATGTCCCTTTCAGCCTGTTTTGGCAGGATGATATTCCCAACTCCTGATCCGTTATGCGCTCCATGCAGGCTATGGAGAAATCAGTTCCCAGTCCTCTTGCCCTTGCCGTGGCTCCACGCAGGCCTGTACACGTGCTACACTCCCCTGCAAGCTGGGAATGCTGGGGCCACATGTGTTGTGTGTCGTGTACATGTGCCTCTTCTCTGCACCTCTGCAGCTCTTGGCTGTGGAGCTGGGTGTGGTATCCACACGGCTCACTGCAGCAGACAGAACCGAGCACATGAAGAGACTGAGACACACACCGCTGCTCCCCTTCGCCCCAGGTGGGTGTCCTGGGTCGTGTCCTCACTTTGGAACTGCCACTCAGGCTCTGCCTTCAGACAGGCCTCACGCTGCTCTTGGTCACTCATGCGTGGAGGCAGAGGAGGAGGCATGTTGGGGAGCAGGGGCTGGGGGGTTGGAGCTGGCTGGCGGGGCGAGCACCACTCCTCCTGCGCGCAGGTGTGGTGCTTGTGTGCAGGACGTCCAGCTTGCTCACCGTGCCAGCTCGTGCTAGAGCAGGGGGAGCTGTAGCAGCTCAGAGGCCATCCCGTTGTTGCAGGCTCAAGCCAGGCGCTGGCAGTGCGGCACCGGGTGCCATCCAGCCTGGCTGGAGCTCCCGAGGATGTGCGCATCGCGGCGATGGCGCGGCAGGTCCAGGAGGTGCTGCCTCACGTGCCTCCAGAGGTCATCAGGATAGACCTGGGTAAGCCATGCTGCTCTTAGCAGGGGCACAGTGCCACCTGCCACACTGTCTCTGTGATACCTTGTCCCTGCTGCGCTGTGGAGCACAAGGGCAGCAAGGGTGTGAGTGTCCTGGTGTAGCAGCTCCCTCTCTAGCAGATCCTCTTGTCCCTACAGCCCAAACCAACTGTGTGGACACCACCATTGCCAACTTGCTGGAGGGGAGAGTATCCTTCTTCCCTGACAGTAAGGAGGCTGGTACTGACCTGCCTGCCCCGGCTACCTCCCAGGCTCCAGCTGCTTCTGGCATCCAGGGCTCCGCAGCTGAGCCTTCTTCCAAGGTACATCTGGTGGTTGTATTGTCTCTTCTCATGGCTCATAGCCAGAGCACGATGGCTTGTGTCCTGCACTAGCCATGGAGTCAAGGAACGGAGGTTCTAAAGTGGAGACTGCCCTGGCACTGCAGAGCTGGTGGGGAGCTCCCTGAGCTCTGACGGTGTCCTGATGGCTCCTGTGCTTTGTGTTGCAGGCAGCTGCAAAGCAGTTTGCCAGGTCCCCTGTGGAGCGCCACCTGTCCCTGCAGGAGCGGAAGCGAGCGCTCTATGACTACGCCAGGAGGTGAGACATCCCTCCGGCCCTGGCAGAGCCCCCACACACCCCCCACCAGCACCCAGGTACCCCCAGGCTAGGGCTGGGCCTCATGTCCTCTGGCCCAGGAGCACGGGGCTGGGCAGAGGAAGGTGGCAGAGCTTTGCCTGCATCCCCTTGTCATTCCTGGGAAGCGCTCCTAGATTGTTCCAGGGCTTCCGCACTGGGACTAGGTGGGATTGAAGCTGTTTGCCTGAAGCTGCTGAGGAGCAGGCTTAGTGAAAACCCTCAGTGCTTTGGTGCAAGGGATTCGATTGATAGGAGCCGTTGTGGACCTATAGCTTTCTTTGCAATGAGTATTCATCCTCTGGACACTTGTTTCAGACAGGAGTTGGCTGTTTGGCAGCAGGGACGGTGCAGTTCAGGTTCCTCAGTGTAAGTGGAGAAGTGTAGGGACCAGGGAGCGAGTGTGACCCTGTGTGGGGTTTTGATGAGGCAGATCCTGGAACCAACAGTTCAGAGGAGTTTCGTCTTGAAATAGTCCTGTGCCGTAGACATTAGACTGAACTCAGAGCTGTCCCCCGGGCCGGATGGGAGCGTGGAGGTGATGAGGGCTGGATCCACTGGGCATGATTGTTCCGCAGCAAAGAAAAGAGAGTGGGAATCCTTTCCTGTGGATACCCAACCTGACTTCTTTGCTGCTCTGCATGTCCCTTTCCTGAGGCTCTTCTGCCAGCTGGCTAGGGAATAGTGATCTCTGCTTCCGAGGGAGGATGGGATCCCAGCAGGATTTGGGAAGGCGCTTATGCTTCATCATGCCTGTACTCCGAAAGAGCCTTACGTGTCTGTCTGGAGTTCCCAGTGACAGCAGCC
>NW_009924608.1:0-246 GCF_000696875.1 Nestor notabilis | reverse complement strand
CGGTTCAGGCTCAGCTCAGGGCTCCCGAGTGCTGCTCTCACCTGGCAGCTCTGGCATTCCCAGCACCAGGTGGCTGCTCCCAGCCGGGGCTGTGCTTTGTTCCCACCCAGCCCATGCTCAGCAGTAGCTGGTGTCTGGCAGTTTGGGGGGGTGGGTGCAGGAGGGGGTGTCCTGCAGTGTCACCGCTCCTTCTGCTCTCCCATGTGGAGCCTGTCTGCTCCAGCCTGGTGCATTGTGCATGCCTCT
>NW_009924607.1:52610-54063 GCF_000696875.1 Nestor notabilis | reverse complement strand
CGTGGGTTATTGCTTCGCTCAGGCATTTCCCTTTGATGCTCTTGCTCCTTGTTACACAAGATGTTCCAGGCTCACCGTGCCGCCTGGTGAAGTGCCGTGGGTACCATCTCACTCCCTTTGCTGCTCCCCAATGGTGAGGGGCTGTGCTCCCAAAGGCATTTTAGCAGCAGCATTGTATGGGCTCAGCTTAAACCCAAGATGTATTCTGCATAGCCTAAGGAGCATCACATTTGTTCCATCTCATGCCGCCTCCAGGACTGCAGAGACATGGAGCCCCATGGCCCTGGCCATGTCAGAAAGGAGCCTGCAGTACCTATTCAAAACCATGCAAGCCAAAAGCTGCCTCTGTGGTATCTCTCCATGGCACTGACCCAGGCAGAAAGCCCTGGTCCCTCTCAGCAGGCCCCGGGCACTGCAGCGAGCTGATACGGACACACAGCACTCTTCGGGGTCCCCTGCTGCAGGACTTCTCCTCCAGCAAATCAAACTTGGCACTTCTCTCCTTGAGATCCAACAAATCTCTGCTAATCCCCCTGCTCCTGGCTGCCAAATCCTCCTCCTCCTTTCCCCAGCCAAGGTGCAGAGCTCTTCAAGGCGAGTTGCACACAACCATTAATCCTTGCAACAGGGAATCGCCCTTCTTGGTGCAGCCGGTATGGAAGGAGCAGGCGCAGAGGACAAGCGGCAGCACCAATGTCATGCATGGGCAGCATCAGCAGCAGGGGAGGATGCTGCAACCCGCAGACAGTTGAGGGTTGCAGTTAGTGCCCCAACTCTGGACTGATGTGGTACTGCTGGAGCAGAAGGCTCTGGCTGCTGTGTCCCACTGGATGGATGCTTTTGGTCTCCTGCTTTCCCAGACTGCACTAGAAGGAAGATGAGAAATGATCCAAGCACAATGATGAAGGGAAGCAAAGCAGATGTCAGCAGCAGTGGCCAGGGACAAGGAAACCAGCCAGGGACAGCGACAGGTCACTCCCTGTGTTTGCACACAGGCTTGGACTGGGGTGATGTCCCTGGTCCCATGGGAGCCCCAGTGCATTTCTCACATCCTCGTCACAGTGCCTGTGGTTCGGGATTGATCTCAGGGGACCATGCTCCTTCTGCTTCATGTCCAGCCAAGCTCTTGCTGGCACGCTAGTCCATGAGACTGCCAAGGATGCCCAAGGATCATCTTTAGGGGCAGATAAGAGCTGAACTGTCTCCACTGAGGGCCTTGTTGCCTCCTTTACACAAGAGTTTATGGCCAGGGCAGTGAATGAGGCTGGTGACTGTGCTGGATCAGGGCAGGGCTGATGGGGCTCCCACCCCTTTGCTGGCTCTCAACCCTCCCAGTGCCACAGGAAGCGGCCCATGCTTTTCAGAGTCCCCTTGGGATTACCCCGTGTCTGGCTTGAACAGGAGCAGCGGAGGGTCCCCAGACCACCCCAGCATCCATCCAGGCAGCAGGTTC
>NW_009924607.1:51439-52595 GCF_000696875.1 Nestor notabilis | reverse complement strand
TGCTCCAAGGGTTGCCGGAGAAAATCCTGGAAGGCCGTCTTACAATGCAGCCCTTCCTGTCCCCGAAGGACCGCCGAGCACGGAAAAGGCACCGCGGGCTGACGGCACCGGCCGGCCCCGGGAGGAACACGGTCCTACCCCACGGCACCTCGCTGTCCAGCCCACCTGGGGCCCGCTTCCCTCCGGGCTCCTGGCCAGCAGCGCCGCTTTGGATTAAAAACACACAAACACAACAGGAGCAAAGGGTTCATCGCTTGTTCCTATAACCACCAGCTCATCCCTTCTCTGCACCAAGCCCTTCTCCCGCTGTGCCTATCAGGAAGCATCACCAGCCCCCAGAGCCCTCTTCTCAGCTTGGCAGGTATCTCTTTGGCCATGGAGCCCTCCATCCTCCTCCAGACAGAGACATGGGCACAGCCAGTGCAAGATGGGCAGATGGCAGTGCTGGGGATGCTCTTCCGCATGCCCCAGCCCCACAGTGCTGGTGCCTCTGTTTCCCCCCCCCGACATAAACAAACTCATCAAGACTTTGTGATACTGGGATGTGATTTTCCCACATGGCCAGTCTTTTACTGTGGCGAGTCCATTAACTCATTCATTTTGACCTTATAATTAGCCTACATTAGATTCATCTTTGATCAGTTGTATTCAGAGGTGAATTTCTATCAACCAGACAACCCATTAGGTTTTTGGGTGGCAATGCCTGTGGAGTTAGCAGCATCCCCTCTTAGCTCCCAAGCCTTCACAGTGATAACATCTATAGAGTGCGACATCCCACCTGCACAACGAAGGCAAATGTCTCCTTATTTGCCCCAGGCTGCACAACAAGCAGCTCTTCTGCTCCCTCCAGCCCCGTGTTTGGGCAGGAGGTCGTGCAGGGTGGCAGCGGGTCACGTCGCAGCGCTGCCTGTGCTGCGGTGACAGGCTCGGCGTGGGGCTCCCGTATTGTTCCCGGTTGTTTTCCAGCGGGGAGGCCGCGGGGCCAGCTGGCTGCCGCCGGCCTGGAACAGCGTGGCCTATTTTAAACCGCTTGCACAAGGAGTCAGCAGCTCCAGCTCGGATTTTTTCCGAACTTTATTTGTCCAAATGCTCTCTGCGGGGAAGAGGAGAAGGAGGGAGGGAAAGCAGGATTGGGGGGGGGGGGGAGAAGCGCCCC
>NW_009924607.1:41407-51377 GCF_000696875.1 Nestor notabilis | reverse complement strand
CCCCGCCAGCCAGACCCCCCCCAGGAACAGAGTGGTTCCCAAACCCTATAGGGTAAACACACATGGATAAGCTGCAGGCAATGAGGACAGAGCATCAAAGCCAGTATCCTGCCAGTAAAAGGCAGCAAATACCTGTCTAGGAGCCAAGCTACAGCTCTTGGAAGCACCCAGAGGGCAGGCAACTCCACTCTGTGCAGGGGTTTATGCCAAGCAATCACACATATGGAAAGACCCACTGAGGAGGCAGGAAAACTCTCAGGCAGACCCTGCTGCAAATAACCAGCAATGCTCAGAGACACCCAGAAAAAGGGGCTGGAAAACCCTCCTGCTCCCACAATGGTCCCAGCCCCCTCCTGCTGAGGCTGCTGTGACCTGAAGATGAAAACAATAGGTTTGTAGTGATTAAATATTGACAAGTTTAATTTAATCCCCTATTTGCTCTTTTCCACATTGCAAACTTTTTGGAGGGGCGACCCTTTCCTGAAGGTCCCAAAGGACCCAGTGGCAGCACAGAACAGCAGCACTCACACAGATGGACCTTCTCCCCAGCAGAACACTTCATATTCCACAAAGCAACCAGGGCATCCATCACCCAGGAGTTGTTTTCATGCCATTTTCAGATCAAGCCGCTTAACTAAACCTCTTTATGAAACTACTTCTCCTGCCCCGGGCTGAGGTGAGCTCAGAAGAGCCTTTCCAGCTCTTTTGTCTGAAATCCAGCATCTCTCACAAGGATCATCAGCCAAAGTGATGTAAAACATGATTGCTGGTGGGAAAACACTGGAGAATGGAGGGGGATGACTATGGCTTAAAAAAATCTAATTGCGCTCAAGGATTTTTATTGGTTTTTACCTTTTTTTCCCAGAAGAAGTGGGATGTGTTGTGGCCAGTAGAAATAAATCACCTCATCCAGAGTTACCAGACCCTTCACTCACTGGGGAGGGACCATGCTTCTGCTTGGGGGTCCTGGCCCATGGTGGGGGTCCCAGAGCAACCTGAACGCCAGCTTGTATGGTTTGTAACCACTAAACCACCCAGCTCACAAAACCTACATGTTGGGCTTTAAGCTGTTGGCTGGAGGCCCTTGAGAGCTTTGTAGTTCGAAGAACAGCTCAACTCTTGGAAGAAAAGGGGAGGGGAGGGAAAAGTTATCAGCTGTTGAGTGCTAGCTGGATGCGAGAGCGCCGTTGAGCTGCATGCCGGCCGGGTGGATGGCCAGGGAGCTCCACGGATGTCATATTGGTCCAAGGCAATATGTTTATGGCCTTGGCTGGAAGCCCTTCTGAGAAGCCCATCGCAGTGATTTACAGCGCTTCCGATGTATACAAAGCCATTCCTCTTCCACTGACCGGCCTGAAAAGCAAACATCTGCGATATGTCAAAGTCAGCGAGAGGGATGAGGGCGTAAACAGGCTGCAGGGCAGGGCGACACGAGTCCCAGCACGTCCCATGTGAGGACACCCGGATCCTGCCCGCTGCCATCGCAGCTCTTTCCCCTCCAATAGCTGAGCCCAGAGATACCAAACCATGCTTTAAATACATAGGCTTCCTTTTGCACCACAGCTCATCAGGGAGGATGGATCCCAGCTCTGGTAAATGCTGGATTTACCCTGGCAAGGCTGGAGCATGGATGGGGGTGTACCCTGAGCTTCTGTCTCACAGCTCCAGCTCCACCGAGCCCTTCTGGCCCAGCCAAATCCCACAACAGCATCCCAAATGTTGAGAGCACGCTGGAAATGTCTTGGCTGAACTTGTACCCTCTTGGTGTTGGCACTGGGCAGGTACTGCTGGTGGAGGGGTCTGGCCCCTCTTGGTGGCATGGCTTTGCCATGAGGGACTGAGATGCAGGAGGCACATGGGATGGCTTCACACCAGAGGTGGAGCTGTGGACTGGACAGAACCGTGGGTTCAGGGCAGCCACCACTCTGGGGAGCAAACAGCAAGTCCACCATGGAAGTGGAATTTTCTGTTCAAGCAGAACAGAAAAGCACTAGAAGCAATGTACCAGAACAAAGGCACCTGTGTCCCAGGCTGGGGACAACATCTTCGTCCCAAGTGCCAGCTGTGCAAACACACCAGTTTCTCCATTGTTAGCAGTGCATGCAAACACCTTGTACAAATGGCTACAGCCCAAGCGTGCACTCAGCCATGACCCATCACACTGCAGGCACAGCTAAGGACAAAAGTGGGCCCAGGAGACCCGGGGATCTACTGTCCAGACCAGCCAGCTCCCACCACACCCACTTGATCCCAGGCTGTGAGCTTCATCCCTTCTCCTCATCCTCAACACAATGGCTTGGACCCAACCACCTCATAAGCAGCAGCCTGCCAGGTTATGAGGGATCTGCCTGCAGCATCAGTGCAACCCTGCTTGGACCACTTCTGGTCTAGGATGTGACATCTTCAGCTTCAGTCCCCCTCATCTAGGGACTCCTTTGCAGAGCCAGCATCCCTCCTCTTGGCACCCAGAGTAAAGGTGACCCTACAGCATCCTACAGGAGATCAAGAGCTTCCCCAGTACATATGAGCATGGCTACAAAAGCCAAAAGAGACCTTGAGAGGGCAATCTGCTCCCACTCTGCTGCATTAGCAGGCAGGTCCTTCCCCCTGGGATGAAAGAAGGATTGGGAGCAAAGCCCATCTCTGCCATCTTACAAGATGCTGAAAGCTGGGTGCGCACCCATAGCAAAATCCCCATTGGGGTTTCTGGGGTGTATTCCTCCGCCCCAGCATCCCTCCCTGAATCCCTGTTGCTTGCCCCATGACAGCAGGACAGTCGTGATGGGAGCAGACTCAGGTCATTGGAGGGTCTTGGCAGCAACCTCCAGTGCTGAGCCACAGATGTGGCTGTAATGGCCGATTTCCTCTAGATTTCACTTCAGCTTCTTGTGGGGCAGCAGGAGGATGGGCTTAAGTCTGTTTCTGGGTGCCAGAAGTGAAAGAGCAGCATAGAAAATGGACCACAATCCCTCCCACTGAGGGGGCTGCACTGCACCCACTGAGCCATTCTCCCACCCTCAAAAGGAGAAGTGGGGGTGATGCTGCCAGTCATTAGACCCCCAAAACCCATGCAGGTTCATGCACCCACCCCAGCTCAGCAGACCAGCAAGGCACCATTGCACCAAGGCATAACCCTGCCGCAGCTGCTGCCAAGTTTTGGGTGGTTTTGCTTTTATGAGCCTGATTTCATAGGAAAGAAAGAGCTTTTAATGGAAGTGGGTGACTGGCAGCTGGCTCCTGGGAACCCCTATGCTGGGGGTGCTCCTCCTTGGCATCCCCCAGCCCCTTTCTCTGCTTCAGCTCCCCATCCAGCCACTGCTGGCTCAGCTGGGCTGCAAACCGTGCACAGCAGAGGCTGAGAAATGCAAGTGGGGAGATTGCCCAGCCAAACAGTTTCTCCTCCAAGCCCCTTGGAAGAAAAAAACCCAACAACCCACACACATGGAAAGAGCTGGATCCCACAGGGATGCAGGCAAATCACATCCCCATTCCCTCCCAGACGCAGAGGAGGAGTGGGCAGTCGATGTCTGCTTGAGCTTGTGCCAGGACCTGTCCCTCTTGCCTGGTTTGGTGCTGCGGAGCTCCAAGAGACTGTAAGTGTAAGGTACTTGGAGGACAACAGCAGCATCACCCTTGGCTCTGCCCTTACCGGTAAGCCCGGCACCTTCCCATGCAGCATCAGCCAGAGCCCTGCAAGGCAAACATCCATGCACAGCCTTGACTTGACTTTCCAAGCCCATGCATGGGTGGACATGACCCGGGTGCTTCATCTTCATGCAAGGGCAGAGAGATTTGGATGTGGGTGAGAGGCAGATGCTCCTGGCTCTGTAACCCCCTGAGTGACACAGCTTTCATCTTCCCCCATCCCAGCTGGTTCCCAGCACAGGATGCATTAAGCCCCCTCACTGCAAATACAAACAGCGCCCAAATGATGCAGACCAGCAAAGAGGTCTCACTGCCCGCTCCCAGTGGGCCAACCTGCAGCAATCCCAGCCGTGCAGCAATCCCAGCCCTGCAGCAATCCCAGCCCTGCAGCCCCCAGGTTGGGTAGAGACAGTCCTCCCAACAACAACCATCTGGTTACAGCCATACAGCCAGCTCCTACAGCATCAAATGACTAACTGCAAGCAGGCAGGAAGACTCCCAGGGGCCGTAAGGCAGCCCCCAGCGTGGCCTTTGAGCAGTAAATAGCTATATTCTCTTCCCAGCACTCACACCATTAAACATGCATGTGTTCCTGCCGCCACTTGAAGTGATAAGTCAGATTGGAAGCAAGGGGTGATGGATATAAAAGCACCCCCAGGGAAGAAATGCCAGCAATTCCCTACTCCCTCCCATTGTCCCCCCCGGATTTATGAATGAGAACACGCTTTGCCTTGGCACTACGAATTTCCTCGATGCACACGGGCAAGGAGCGTGTGGGGGGAAAATCCTGGAATTATGAGGCTCCAGCACCAATTAGGGCTGTTTACATTGACGTAAAGTCTGGGTGAAGTCCCCACCCCTGCTCCCAGCATATTTATGAAATTACTCCTGCTGACACTGACAAATGCAGGAGGGAAAGTCCCAGAGAACACGGATCCAGCCTGGAGCTACGTGGGGCTTTTCAAACCAGTGCTGAGACAGCCAGTTCCTATCAATATCAGCCCAGACCCCCCCCCTCAGTCACCCTCATTCACCCCAGTTGGGACCCCCAGACCTCAAGCCAGCTCTGCCACTGGGATCCTCCAGCGTGCCCACAGGGGCTGGGAGTCCCAAAGGAGGAGGAGAAGGCAGCAGCACATCCAGGGTGTGCACAGGCAACTCTTACATGGTTTGGAATAGCCTGGATAAATGTGCCTTCACAGTTGAGGCACCCTCATCAGTTGGGAGAGGTGCTTGGGTGGATGCAGAAAGGGGGATGCTCTGGGGACCCCATTCTCCTTTATCCCAGTGGGATGTCCCAGGCTCTGTCTGGAGCATCAGTGGAAAAAAAACCCAGCATCTTTATGGATGAAAAATCCCCAGGAAAGCCTGTTTTCCCCCTCTGCCATAAAGGGAAACCATCTGAACCTGCTCCCCACCACCCACAGAGCAGCCCAGACGCAGCGCTGGGCGCCAACACGGGCACGTTGGATGCGAACCTCCGAATTAGGGAGGTTGGCCAAACCAAGATATTCCCACTAACGGCTCCTGGCACGGGAGCTCGCCAGGAGCCGAGCGGGATGCGTGCACGGAGGGAGACGCCGCAGCCGGTGCATGGCGGGGGGCACAGGGGTGGGTGACTGCATGGGAAGGAGGGGGGAAGGATGCAGAGCGCTGCCAGATGCTGCCACGGCCTCCATGGAGGTCAGCAACATGAGGAGGGATGCAAATAGCTCCGGAGGGAAGGAATTGAGGCCTGATCCAGCATGCTGGAGGGGGCCGTGGGGCCGGCGCCGAGCATGTTTTGGGGGTGGTTTGGGGAAGGGCTTTGGGCGAGCCAGCAAGCAGATGAGTTTTGGCAGCGAGGAAAGGACATGAAAGATGGAGCAAGCAATTCCTGCATGCTCGAAACAGGCCAGAATCCCTTGGGAAGGAGATGTAAGCGTGGCGGCAGACGGATCAATGCTAACCGCTCAGCTCGCTGCGTGCCAGCGGGGAGAGGCACAACCAGGAAGGAAGCGAAGGCGATGGAGGAGGAGGAGCTGGAGCAGCCCTTCCACCCAGTGCTGCAGGCTGCTCCTTCCTGCAGTGCAACCAAGCAGAAGAGAGGGAAAGGAGGAGAAACCCTTGTGCAACAGGATGACGAGGGACCAGGAGACCTGCACAGGAAACAATTAAGCAGGGGGAGCCATTCTATGGAAAGAAAATTACTTCCCTTTTGCCCCCCAAATGGAGCTCAGCGCTAACCTGGGGAACTCCTATAGCTTTATAGCAAAGCTAGAAGCTCCATGGGATTAAAGTCATGGATTAAATCCTTTTCAACAAATAAATATCTATTAGGCAGTTATATGGACAGCAACGGTATCTGTGGGTGCCTTTTTTGTGATAAAAAGCATGGACATAAGAGGAAATCTCAGGCTGCAGAACCATAATCCAGTCAGATCTGAAGCTAATTTTTCCCTGCTGCCATCCTGATGCCCAGCCACTGGAAAAACAGCAGGTTTGCTCAATCTGATAAGAAAAGAGGAGGCTCAGGCAGGTTTGTGCAGCCTGTGGGCACACTGCAATGCACAAGCGATGCTCAGCAGAGCAGCACCCATGCGGCTCCAGAGGCGGCACCCGGAGCATTGCCTTACCCTGTACCACAGAGTCTTATTTGTTAACAGATTATAGGTTAGAAATTATTTAACATAGGCTGCAAAACGACACGTTTCCCATCTGGCAAAACCGCTCTCTTTTGCTAAGGCAGCTCCACTCACACGGTGCCCACACCATGCCAGAACAAACACCCCACACCAAGGGGAATAATGGGACCTGCCCCCATTGCAATGCCCTGACAACATGCCAGAAAGCAGAACTTCCTGCAGTTAAACTGAAAATGGCAAATCCTCTTTCATCTCCCCAGCATTATTTTTACCTTGTGTCCCAGCACAGGGACAGCGCTGTCATTTCAAAGCTTAGACTTGAGCTTAAAGAGCTGGAGAAAGCTCAGTGGTGTCTGCGAGCTGTCTCGGGGTGAAAACAGTGGAATTTAGCTTTAATTTTATCATGAAATAACTCCCAGAGCTGGGCCATGGCACCCTCTCAGGGATGGAGCTGCTGGGTTTGGTGCAGACAGAGTTCCTGCTGCAGGTAAGCTCTTAGGTGTTACCTTGGGTAAAATAATGCAGCTTTTTCAGCAGTAGCAAAACAAGCCTTTAGCAGGGAAAGGAGCCTTCCCCATTGCCACTTCCCTGGCTTATCCAGTGGGATTTCTGTTTCGATTCAGGCTATTGAGGACCAGCAGCAGCCAGGGATGGATACAGGGGGAAGAACCACATCCTCATCCTGACAACCAGGGGCAAACCTCCACCGTGGGGAGAGGAAGGGAAAACTAAGGAAGCCTGGGAGCAAGAGAGATGGGGATTTCAGGAGCTGGATCCTAGGCAGGCTGACAACATCTGCCTGACAGGGCCTTGAGCCGGCGCACTCAATATTCCCATAACAATAAAGCCATGGGGGGAAAAAGAATCCCTTTTGTTTCCCAGGCTAGCGGCTGGAGGAGTTCCTGTTCCAGGGATGATATTAGTGGTTTTGCTGTAACACTAATTATGCGGCAGTGTCAATGGGGGAGGGCTCGGCCCTTGTTTTACTTCTTTTTTCCCCTTAAATAACTCAAAGCAAATAAGGAACATGCAGCAATGGATCAGTCGTGGCACACATGCCCCATTAGCTCCTGGTAATTATCTTATTTGTCTTAAAGCCTGGGCTGTGATGAACGCAGACTCAGTTTTTATATGGAGGGGAGAGGCAGGGTGAGAGGCTGGGATGGTGCTGTAAGCTTCATCTGTGCTAGTGCAGCAGGGAGGAGAAACACATACCCCCTCTTTCACATTCCCCTGCAGGCACTGGGAAATGATATATTTTTTCTCCCTAGAGGGGCATATAATCTCACTCCCTTCACCCCAACTGCAATAGCACAGTCTCCTCCACCCCAGGAGCTCTGTCATGATGTGAAACCTCACTCAGAACTGACCACAGTGGTCCCTATCCAAGCCATTGGAGCAGCTAGTGGAGAGAAGTGTCTTTGGGGGGCTGCCACCCGGACCCAGAAGCTCTAAGCAGCACCTCTGGTCCCTAAGTACCCATAGGAGCAAGGGGCTGCCTTATTTTGCTAGCGTTGCTCCCTGTATCCAGGGGATAATGGGCAGTGTGGATAATTTGGCTGCTGACCTTGGATTTGTTCTCCAACCCCACTGGGCAGCATGGATGTGCAACAACAAACAAACCCCATTGTTTTAACGCTGTTCCCATTACATGGCTGCAGGTGCAAGATCTGCTGTTACAAACGCCATGGAAAAAGATCAAGGAAGCTCCGAGTCCTGTCTCCCAGATGAAGGGGAGGGAAATGAACCATGGAAAGGAGAAACCAGGGAGCTGAAATGAATGGCAGCAACCCAGACTGGCTCTGGGCAGGTCGGCACCACCCGTGATGCTCTGGGTGATTGCATACCCTACCAGGAGTGGAACAGGCTGGGGAGAGCTGGCTGTGCCTCCAGCTACAGGACTGACCTGGCTCCAGCCTGTATGGAAAACAAAGCCCAAAAGCTCCAATGTCTTTGTCAATGCGCCCCAGCTCTGGATTTCATGCCTGGATGGAATTTGGAATAGCAAAGAGCTCTAATAACTGGGTCAGAGCATCCATCCGTGCAGGCAGAGATGGAGGTTGGGGCAGGAGGACCCGCTCAGGCCCTGGTTCACCAGCCTGGGCATGGATTTGGGAGAGCAAATCAGAGCCACTCACAGAAAAAGGGTCTCTGGTACATGCCCACCCTGACCTTCCACTTTTCACAGTTCCAACTATCCCCTTCTTCAGCTGGCTTTCATCTGCTCTTGATGCTGGGACCAGGAAGACCCACATACTCCAGCACTGAAACTGGGATACAACAGTTCCCACCAAGCATCCTTGGGACAGCACTACTGTGGGCACACTGTCAGGCACACAGTGTGCTTGGGGCCATCTGCCCTCTTTTGGCCCCCAAATCCCTGCAAAGGCTCCCGCCTGCATTCCCAGTGTGGAGCAGATGGCATGGCACAGAGAGGCAGCACAAGCAGCACCAGCTCCATCCCAAGTATCCCTGCTGGAGGCATTTCATCCCCGGAGCAGGGATGCACTTTGCTCCATTACTGCTCCACACTCCATGCTGCAAGCATGGCAGCAAGGGGATGGAGTGCTCCAAACCCATATTATGGGTGTTTTCCCAATTTATAGGGGGTTTGGTGGCTCTTTCCTTCCTCCTCTCATCCACAACCTGGGGTGGCTTTGTGAATGGGCTATTGTAATGAGACTGGGGAAGAGGGAAGGGAGCAGATGGGGTGCCAGCTCCGACTTGTCCTGGTTGCTCTGGTGGCATCCTGAGCAATACACCCAGGTGCTGAAGGCCAGCCTGGCTTGAAGCTTACGTCGATTAGAGAAACCTGAGATGCAAAAGACCTTGCAAAGGGACATATCCACCCATGCAGCCCCTCGCCTTTGCTGAAGGAGCTTTGCAGTCCTCCTCTGCCATCCACTTTTGCCATGCCCCAGCAGCCCGGTGAGGGGCAGGCAGGGCAGCAGCTCCTGCTTTCAATGCTTTCCAGGGCAAGAGCAGCCTCAGCCATCCTCCTTGGTTCAGTTTTGCCTGTGCTTCACAGGCACCCCGGGCCAAGCTCTGAGCCCAAACCCAAATACGGAGGCACTTTGGCCCCTGTTACTCCCCTGAAGCACCTCTGAGCCTGCCCTTGCCCTGGCAGCAGGTTCCAGTTCAGCACCAAAAGCAGCCAAGGCAGTGAAGGCAGTGGCAGGATTGCACCCCCGCTCTCCCATCCCTGACATGGGTGTATAGACACCCTCAGGCATCACCACTCCATCCCTCCTGCCTCTTGCAGCCCCCTCCTCTTGCAGGAGGACCTGAGAGGGGGACACAGCAGAACCCCCACCCCAACACCCGCACATTCCAGTGGCTTTACCCTTTGGAGTCGCGGCAGCTGGAGAATTCCAGCTATTCCAACATCTTTATCTTTTTTGGCTATAATTCCTCTTTCGGCCACGTTATAAATTAAAGGCTGCTTCGCTTTTAACCTCCTCCAAGCTGCACCTTTTAACCTCCCTCTCTCAGCTCCTGGCAAGAAGGGGGCTGCTCCTTGCTGGGGCCAACGCTTTCGCCCTGGAGGTCTGCCTCAAGCCAGCAAGCCTGGTTTTTCCCCCTCCCTCCTTCTTTCCTGGCTCAGCACAGGGTGCCAACAAAGGCTCCTTGCAAAAGGAGCTTGTCATCACTGATGGATGACGTGGCTGCGTGGCGGGTGGGGGCACGGGGCGGGGGTGGGT
>NW_009924607.1:37418-41391 GCF_000696875.1 Nestor notabilis | reverse complement strand
GCACTGACAGGCTGCCAGCCAACAGCGTGGTGGCTGACGGGGCTCCATGGTGCTTCCCAGGCCTGCGGACAACCCAGATCCATGTGTCCATGATATGTCCGTGGGGACACATCAACCAGGAGTCACACTTCCCAAGGAAACAAGGAGGAAAAGGCCACCCTCACGTGATCGGAGACACATCATCTGGGATGGAGAGTGGCACGCTGACATCCCAAGCCCTATCCCACATCCAGTGGCACCCAATGGGTTCAGAAGGGCTGGTTGGTGGCTGGGGAATGACAGACAGGCAGCTCCGCTTGCCGAGCTCCCAGAAATAATTCTCTCCATCCTATGTGGCTTCCTACATAAGGTATCAGTGCTGCTCTTGATTAGAGAAAAGCTTCCCATATTACAGGCTTCTGGCTCCGGGGAGGAACAAGTCGGCCAATTGCAATTATTAAGACATTTAAAGTGCATTTAACCCAGGAGCCCTTATTTTCCCCTTTCAATGTAACCACTAATTCCTCCTAAATGGTCTGCTCCGAGCTCCCAACCAGACAAAGGCTTTAATGTTTGCCTGAAAAGGCTTATGGCACAGGCACTGCAAGTCCAAGGGGAGTGAAATGAAAGGCTGGTGCAGCCTCCGAGGGGAAATCAAAGGTGGTGACTGGAGCTGAGCAGGGCTCAGAGCCCATGGAGGGGTGCAGGGTCCAGGCAGGAACAGGTTGGATCTGACCAGGGTGGAGGAACAAGGTGAAGCTCAGCAGGACAAGGAGAGGCATGGGGAAAGGTTTGCATTGCTTGAAGCATTGCAGCCACAGGAGGGCCTGGCCAAGGCCACCACTGGCTTAACGCAGTGGAAAACGATCACCCCAGGAAGCCAAAAGAGCCAGAAGGGACATTACCCGTTGACCATGTCTTGTTCAGCTGATCAATCAGCTGCTGTAGCCAAGGGGATTCATCCTTCCGCCTTAAGGGTCCTAGTCCACAGCCAGCAATTCCCCAGGACACCAGCTCCTGGCACTGCACTCAGGAACAGCCCCCAGCCACAGGAACCCAGGACTTGCCTGGGAGCTTTGTGCTTTAATCCAGGGCCAGGGATTTATTTGCCTTTTTGCTAGATGCTATAGATCCCCCTCGGGAAAGATCCACACAGACGCAGAGCCTGGAAGCGATGGATTTGTACCAGGGATGAACCTGGGGCTGCAGTCTGCAATAACATCACCACATCCTCCGGAGCCAAACAGCCCAGCAGCATTCCCAAGTGCTCCCCATCCAAATCAAAGCGATGCTCAGGAGGGAGCCTGCCTCTGCGTGACCAGCATCCCTGTATCATAGAATCATGGAATGGTTTGGGTTGGAAAGGACCTTATGATCATCTAGTTCCAACCCCCTGCCATGGGCAGGGATGCCTCACACTAGACCATGTCATATCCCTTCCTCTCTGCCTAAAATCCCAGGATGGATTTATCACCTCTGAAGGGTTCCAAGCCCCAGTGGGACACTCAGTCACTCACATACCCCCACATTTCTTTGCTCTTAATTCCTCCCAGAGTGAGTAACTCGCACTCAGAGGAAGCTTTTCCCCCAGGCCCTGTGTTGCCTGTGGGCTCCCATTCCCTGCTGAAGTTACCATCACACTCGGACCCGATGGGTAAAACAGCTGTGGCAGCAGATGCAAAAGTCATTGGCTCCTTTGGGGTGCGGGAGAGACAGGCCAAAAAAAGCAGAGCAGGATCGGCAAAGGGAAAACAGATTCCTGGCGCTGGGGTAACCAGGAGGCGGCACGGCAAGAGCCAGTGCGAGCCCGGCTGCGCCGGATCCAGACTTTGTCCCTGGGGTTTGTTTCCCAAACAACAACAACAAATTGGTTGCAGATTCCAAGCTGGGTGGGGAAATAAAAGGAAATCAAACCAAAATCCTTTGACTGCAGAGATTAAAGGGGATCAGAGGCCAAACACACAGTCAGCACCCAGCTCCTACCACTCACATGATGGAGGCTGCTTTGCATTCAGGCTGTAATTAAACAGCTGTGTTTTCTTTAAAGTACAATTTAGAGTTTGTTCAAACACCATTTTTTTTTTTTATTTTTTTTTTTTCAGAATATCACAGGATTTCAAATGAATAGACTTTTAAAAACATATTTTGCAGGGGTGGCCTTGAATTTGTGACGGGGGAGACAGGAGATGAAAACTGCCTGCAGAGCAAATGCAACTGAGCAGCAAGGATGTGCAAACCAGGGCCAGGACTGCCATCCCTATGAGAGGAGAGGCAGATGATCAGCAACTGCCAGCACACGCAGGGTTAAGGCTCCAACCAGTCCCTCTATTAAGAGCTGAGCACATTTAATGGTTTAATATTAACCGAAGCATGACCGCAGGATCTCAGCCCAACTGTCTCACACAGAGCTCCGGCTCCCCAGCGAGCAGGTCCAGAAGGCAAGGGAAAACCTGATACCAAGCTGATACCTGCTCCAGCATCCCTTTGAGCCACGAGACGAGATGCCAGCAGCCCCTTGGCACAGCCGGTGCGGTCCAGCCACCCCTTGCACACACAGAGCGATGGGGAAGCATGACTGTTTACAGCAGGTAGTGCTGCCCGGCTCGGCAGATAGTCAATACCTAATTTGAGGTTTAGCCTTTCAACCATTTCCCATTCATTTCAGCAAATGGATTGACTCCCACGTCTGTGGGAAGATCGAAAGGCTCCCCCTGCCCACCACCCATTGGTCAGGGTGGCAGGACTGCGGCTGACATACTCCCCCTCCCAGCAGCTCAAGGGTGCTAATGGGAAGTCGATTCCATGCCTAATGACCATTCCTGGTTTGACCTTTGAGAGGGCCAAGATACTGAGCTATTTCATTAGGAAAACTGAGGTTTCAGCCTGCTGGCTGGTTCAGGAGGCTAATTGCAGAGGGGATGGCAACTAAGAACTGAGGATGCTGGTTCACATTCAGTCTGGGTTTCGGGTTCCGCAGCACTCATCCTGCTCCAGCATCACAAATACAGCTGAGCTGGGACTGGCTGTGACCACCTCTTACATCCCAGCCTTCCTCCAGCACCCCTGCAAGGGCTCTTCCACCACCCACCACATCCATAAACATCCTGAACATGTGGGGATCCACAAGCCTTGCATCGTGGTGGCAACTTGGGCTTCAAGGCAGCACCCGACCTTCCTTCATGCGTATTATAGTGGTATCTACCTGAAACCATGTCCATTTGGAGCATGTATGGTGCATGAAGCCCAGTGTCTCTGCTAGCAGTAACACCATCACCCTCCAAGGCAGTGCGAGGAGCAGAACCAGCCCTGCTCAGGGCCAGGGTTTAGGCAGAGAGGAGCTCCCCCTGCTTTATAGCCCACCTCGGAGTCTATCAACAGGGTGAGGACTCCCACCTTGGAGCCCACTGATAACGTGAGGATTCCATCAATGGATGTGGTTATCATGCCACATCAAGCATGAACCCCACCAGGTTCCACACCAGATGCTGCGAAAAGCCTACGTTTCATGGGAAGGACCAGTGTACCCACCCTCTGTCATGGGACCCCCGGGACCCCCTGTCCCCTGCAGCCGGATGCCCCCGCCAAGCAGCCCCAGTGCAGGGAGGGTGGCTGTTTTGGGGACCGCCGCTTGCAAAGGTCACTGTTGCCCTCTGCTGGTCCAGGGACAGCGGGGACAGACGGGCTTACACCCCAGGGCCTGGCACCCCGGCTGCTGGGGACCCTGCGCTGCCACATTTGCGCTGAATGCACCTCAGCCTGGCTGTGATCACCTCGGTAGTGTGTGTGCTGTTCGGTCCTCCTCGTATTCTGGTCCTTCTAGTCCCAGGTCCATGCTGTTTCTTCACTAAGGCTTTTCCTTGCAGCCACCGCTATGTGCTGAGCCTGCAGAGACACTCAGATGAGCTGCAGGAAATAAATTAGAGAGGGACTTTGCTTTAGGCACTGCAGTGGTAGGACAAGGGGGGATGGGTTTAAACTGAAACAGGGGAGATTT
>NW_009924607.1:32503-37281 GCF_000696875.1 Nestor notabilis | reverse complement strand
CCCTGGCAGTGTTCAAGGGCAGGTTGGACACAGGGGCTTGGAGCAACCCGCTCCAGTGGAAGGTGTCCCTGCCCGGGGCAGGGAGTTGGAGCTGCAGGAGCTTTAAGGTCCCTTCCAACCCAAACCTATTGTATGAAATAAATCAAATCTCCATCCCTGGGGGATTGCCACATCTCCTCCCTCCCATCCCCATCTCCATCCACCCCCCCACCCCCTCTCCAGCAGTAGACCTCAATCCCAGCAGTTAACTCTCTCCTTCCCTTGCTCCAAGCTCAGTATTTTTCCCTCTCCTAAACAAATCAATAGGAGGCACTTGGAGGCTGGTGACCAGAAGGCAAAGTCCGCAGCTTGCTAAATTCAAAGCTGTCGCTGCAGTCCCAGTGCTGGCGGAGGGCTCGGCTGAAGCTGCCCTGCCTGCAGGTCCCCAATTGGCACCACAGATGCTGAGCCAGACCCTGCCCGGCAAACCCTGGCCTTGAAATCCCCAAAGCACACAGAGAAGAGGGATGCTTCAGGAGCAGTGGGAAGGGGAGATACCTCATGACCCCCCAAGGAAGGGGAATCCATTGGGAGCTTGGTTATGGGGCAGCAACACTGGCAGCAGCATCAGATGTAGGTGCTGGGGATGGGCACATCCATGGGTGAGCTGAGGGTCTTGTGTGTGTCTGGTATCTTCTGACATCATTCCTCTGGGCATAGGGCTGTGCTGAGCCCCAAGAAGCCCCCCAGAGCCAACCCTATAGGGAGATGTCCCAAATAACCTTCCCTGAGATGGCAGCAAGGACCACCATATAGCTTCCTCCATGTCTTCTTACACCTGGCTCCTCTATCGTGCTCACAAAACCCTGTCAATAAGCATTAAGAAAGCATCCAGCTCACTAGGGAAGGAAAAAGTCTGTAGCGTTCAGATAAAGACATGATGACAGAGCAAGACGAGGTGTTATCTTGGGCACAGTGAAAGGAAACAGGAGCTGGGAAGGAGGGAGGTGGAGAGCAGGGCTGTTTCTCCCTACAGAACAGCAGTCTGCCAAGCTGAAGGTCAGCAGAGGTCTGCAGCAAATCAGCTTTTGATTGGAAATGAGCACAGCAATCACACCCGTCCGTGGCTACCTGCGTGATGATGCTGCGAGCTGGCTGGCTTTGCTCCCCATATACAGAGCTTTTCTTTTCTCTCACCAATGTACGTGGTAGCACATCCTCCCAAGGGAAACCATGTGTATGGATGTGCAAACCCCTCCTGCATCCCTTTCAAAGGAGGAAAGCAGAGAGGCACGCACCCTGCTGTCCTGCTACCTCCCAGCAAGAGCCAGAGGTGGAACAGAAGGACCCTCTTTGGATTTGGCATTTCAAGACACATGCAGAAACCACAGTTTCCTAGAAGCTTTGCATCTGCTGGAGCCCGGAGGCTGCTCTGACAAACGTGGCTTGTGCTATATTGGATCCATACGCTGTGCCGTGCAACTGGAGCCAAAGATCTCGCTGTGGGATTTGCAGGGCCTCATCAGGAAAAAGCACCAGAGCCTGAGAGATTCCCAGGCAGCTACAACCAGGATGCAGCCTCCTTCATCCTCTGGGCCTTCCTCCTGGTGAAGAGGCTCTTTTCAGCCCCACCACCCTGCTGTGTGGCAGGTACCCGTGGTGGGGAGATGCTGCTTCTGGCTGTGGTGGTGTTCCCAAGCAGTGCCTCGCATCAGTACCCAAGCCACTCATCATCTTCTTGCCATTGCAAGAACATCCCTCATCTCTGGAGACAAGAACATCCCCCATATCTGCCCTCAGCCCTCCCAACTTGCCCTCAGCCTTCACTTGCATTTCAGCTCTTCCCACTCCTTGCTTATTGCTCCCAGTTCCTTCCTCTCACTGGTCTCCAGCTCATCCAGGTGAATGGGCATGATCCCATACTGCTTAGGGAACCACAGCCCCCCAGTGTGGCTTGCAAACACTTCAGTTTTGGAGAGGGGCATTGAAAGCAGGGAAGGGGGAGCAACAATTCATTGAAGCTCTAGAACTTCAGGTATGTAAGGTCTTGCTAGTCACCACCCCACAGGCCACCAGCAGCATGCACTGGGGAAGGGCGATGGGAAGCCTGGAGGAGTGAGCATGGCCAGGCACGGGCTGGCTGGACTCTCGGCTTTACAGCTTCAGCAGTCCATCTGATGGATGGACATTGCTGCTTGGGAAGCAAGTGGTCAAGGAGAATGGCAGCTTTGCCATTGAGGGTGTGGAAAGGAGGGTTCCTTGCACTGGGGAGCATCATAGGATTGTAGAATCCTAAAACGGTTTGGGTTGGAAAGGACCTTATGACCATCTGGTTCCAACCCCCTGCCATGGGCAGGGACACCTCGCACTAGACCATGTCACCCAAGGCTCTGTCCAGCCTGGCCTTGAACACTGCCAGGGATGGAGCATTTACCAATTCTCTGGGCACCCTGTGCCAGCTCCTCAGCACCCTCACAGGGAAGATCTTCTTCCTTATATCTAACCTGAACTTCCCCTGGTTAAGTTTAAAACTGGCTCAAATTCCCAGCCTAGCCCAGTGCTGGTAGTGATTCCAGCCACCACCCTGCGAGTGTGTCCCCCAGGATCAGCTCATGGAAAGAATAGTGGCCAACACAGAATGGTCCTTGGCAAGTTCCGCATCCCTACAGCATTCTACATGCAGAAGGTGGCCAATCTCTATAATGAGATGGATCTCCTGGGGAAGCAGCTTGCAGACCATGCTGACACCAAGCTCCTCATGCCACAAAGGGGTTTGCTGGGGAGTTAGCCAGAGTGCAGAATTACACACAGGCCGAGGTAAAGAGCTGCTGAGACCACAACCCCCTAACAAGGTCCTAAGCAAATAGGTCCCAGATGTGGGCCTTCCCATCAGGAAGCAATAAACACACACCTGCAATAAAGTGAGCTGCGAGTACTCTGCAGTGTGGTAGCCACTGCCTTTGCTGAGGAGTGATGTGCTCCCTTCTGCCCTCACCATCTGCCAAGGGTTGGACCATGACCCAGCTCTGCTCCTCAGAGCATTTTGGCGTGCAAAGGGGAGAAAATCATACTCTCTCCTCTGTACTGCCTTGTGGTACCTGGAGGGAAGCAGGTCTTTTAGATGCTCCGGTTGGCATCACCAGCTGGGAGACCTCCAGGTCTGGATCTGGTCCAACCACGCTGGCTGTTGGCCTGCTCCAGTTCATGTTTGCTCTGCCTTTCTACCTGGCAGGCCAACATCTGCTTTCCTTGTAGATGGTCAGGCTGGATGTGAAAGTCATCGGGCCCCTGAAGCTCCACGGCACACATCTGAAGACCCAGGTAAGCCCCAGAGAGGCTGCTCTGCCCAGCCCCAACCAGGACACAGCCCCATGTGGTGGAAAGCTGGTCTAGGAAGGGTACGGATGAGACCAGGACAGAAGGGACAGGCCCAAAACGAGCTCTATCCTTTAGCATCCTTGTGGTCCAGGATGTAGCCAGGAGGTGCTTTGATCTGAATTGTTCCTGTACCTTGATGGTGGGTACAGAGATGAGCCTGTGTCTGAAAACACTTCCCCTGAATGAATATCTATGTTTTTCCATTAGGATTTTTGGCAGAGCTGCTGCCCACAGGGATTCAGAAACCAAAGCCCAAAACCTGGGAGCAAGGGGGTTGCCCCACTCCCCAAAGATCTATACAGTTAAATAAAACCTGATTATTCCAATCAGCCCTGCTTTTCCGCATGGAGCATCCATGTGTCTCAGCGCTGGGAGGTGCTAACTCACTGCCACTGCCTTTAAGGGAGTTATTCCTGATTTACACCAGAGCCAAGCATCAGCTCTGAGCATCCCTAGCAAGCAGCAGGATGCTTAGGGATTAAGACTGACATGCATCACCCCTGAGGGACAAGGAGGAGCTGTCTCTGCAGTTTCCCATGGGAGGAGGGGGAGAGCCATTAACCAGCTCCTTACCCTGGGAACAATTAATCTGCAAAGCCCTCGAGGAGGAACTGCTGTGGTGCCCCCTCCACGCTCCCACTTCCAACGTGGACCCTTGAAAGCAACTCCCTTCTCCCACTTCCAACGTGTACCCTTGAAAGCAACTCCCTTTCACTAGACCCCCTGTCTAGTGGCAGGGGGGTCCCTGCTTGGTCTCCAAGGGCATGGTGAGGACCACCTTGTCCCCCCAGGAGCAGCACCCAGGGGCAAGCTGAGCCCATGCTGGTGTCTCAGTGGGCAGCCATCCCCCCCCCCCCCCCAGCCTTTACAAGCTGGTGTGTTTGTAATCTGGCGCTGTAGATGCTTGGGCATCTCTCCAGCCCTCTGAGCTGTTTTGCATTTCGGCTAGGCTGGCTTTTAGCTACTGCATCCAGAGCTGAGGCAGGAGCAAGGCTGCCCATCCCCACCGGCTCTGCCCCATGCCAGCACATCTTCCTGCTTGCCTTAGGGCTTCTGAGCAAAGATCATCAGGAGACTACAAGCCACCACGGTCCATGGGCAGCACCCCCCATTCTGCAGCATCCCCAGGGTGGTATTTTAGTCTCAGAGTCAAACCCCAGTCCCATCCTTATTGCTCAGGTAAAGGCCAGGAGGCAGTTCCCAGAGCATCCCAGTTCAATAATGGGGTGGAGGATGATGGATGGGGAGGGAATGTGTATCCTCTAGGAGACCCCCTTAGGGACAAAGCACCAGTCCAGAAGGTCACTAGTCTTTGGAAGATGCTGACCTGTGGCTCTGTAAAAGCGGGAGGCTTTGGTGTAATGGTGCCTTTGGGATGTGCTCTCCTTGCTGGCTCTTGCCACCTGCGGCAGTCCCTTCCC
>NW_009924607.1:15603-32382 GCF_000696875.1 Nestor notabilis | reverse complement strand
GCTCGGTGCGGGCGTGGGACCCTGCGGCGGCTCCTGGAGCCAGCCTTGTCTCTGCCTCTGTCGCTGACTTGCTGTCCCATGCCAAACCAGGCCCTTAAAATCAGCTGGGTTTCCAGAGCAATCCCTTTTCCCCAGCTCTTCCAAGCTGCTGGCTCCAGCGGGGCCCATGGTCAGGGACTGGAAAAGCTTTTTATCCTGGTGTGCAAACACCAGCAGGTCTAAAGCTGCTCTTTAGCCAGGGCTGGCAGGGCTTAATCAGCCCAGGGGTTCGGAAGGGTTCATCAGCTTGACCTGCCTTGTTTACCAGGAATACATTTACCAGGAATACCAGACCATACAACAGCATCTCCAGCCCTGGAAAATGCACACACACACACACACACACACACACACACTCCCAGTCACTCCAAAGGCCAGGGGCTCACTATTGGGTTTCTATCCAGTGGGAATGGAGAATGGTTCCATTGATGCCTGCAGGATTGCAGGCTGCTCCCCATTGGATGGGGCTGTTGGGTCTATGCTGGCACTGCTCTCTGCAGCCCCTATGACTCACTCCAGCATCCCCTATACCACGAACCCCCCCTCATCTCCATCATCAAAGCCAAGCCCTGGGGGTGTCCCTGACACCCCTTTGCCTGCCAGTGATAGACACTGAGCAGGAAGGAACCAGCCTGCAGGATACGGCCCTGTGTGTCCGCGGAGAAACAGCCCCCGGTGGTTTCGCCCCCCTCCTTCTTCCCTTGCAGGCTGTTTCTCTCCCCCTCTTCTCCTTCCATCAAGCAGCAAATATGCTTTCAGAGCAATAAGACGGCTGTTCAGCCTTTGGAACAAATGTTCTCTGCCAGGCTTCGAGCACAGGGGTGGAGGGGGGACTCACACTGATTTAATGACAGTGATTTAAGCAATTTGATCCATTTTTATGGCACATTTACAGTTAGGGGAAAGGAAAAAGAAAAAAAAAAAAGGAAGAAGAGGAGAGAGAGGGAAAGACAGGAGTGGAACGGAGGCAGGAAAGGTTAGGGAACGCTCCCCAGCAGGCGCTCGGAGGGGGAGAGATGCTGCTGCAAGCTGTTCCCCTCGCTGCTCTGCCAAGGCCAGCCCGTGCCAGCCTCCTGTGCTGTGCTCCCAAAGCTGGCTCCTGTCAGTGCCGGCTCCCTGCAGAGCCCATGGGATGGGAATGGCTCCGGGATGGGGAGACCCGTGGAAGGGCTGATCCTGCAGTGAAGGCTGGGGTGCAGTGTGTGCTGTGCAAGAGCTTCCAGCCCCTCTTGCGGCTCCCTGTGTTCAACGGATCCTTGAGCTGTGGGATCAGGATGGGGCTGCACCCACCTTTCATCAGGGAAGTACAGCGAGGGCTTATCCAAACCCCAGGTCTTATCCTCTTGCCTTCATGGAAGGGGTCCTGGTTTGCCATCGCTCCAAAATCCCATCCTCTTCTCAATGCCATCAGCTATAGAGGCTGCAGATGCTCCTTTTGGGTGCTGAGGGGTGAGCTGCCCATGTTAAACACACCACATCCACTTGCAGCAGGGGCAGGAACAGAGCTCCCAGTGCAGCCAGCTCAGCACTACACCAGCCCTGGTGAGCCTTCCCCATCGCTGCGCTGAGACCTGGCCTCCTCATTGCACGTGCTCTGCACAGCTTCATCCCAGCCTCATTCCCAGCATGGGGAGCACAGCTGCTTGCTGCGGCCGGCAGCATTCCCTGTGTCCCAGCTGGCTTCCAGCACTCACAGGAATTCCGGCCAGATGAGGGTCGTGCCGGTGCATCCCGCTGTGTACGGAACCTCGTGCCCCATGGGGCTCTCTGCACGGAGGTGCTGCCCCTGCTGCCAACCCTGGCTGCCCCATCCTGCCCTGTCCTTCACCTCCAACTGGGACTGACCCCTATTAATTCAAGGATGCACCAGCTCAGACATCCCTGTTATTCAGCACAACTCCAGAGCAGTGGAACTGATGGGCAAACGCCGTTCTTCCATCAGGAAGAGACCATGGAGATGCCCACATTTGGCATGACAACAGCCAGCTTGGCTCCTGTGAGAAAAGAGAGACATCTTGTGTAACAAGTCCTAAAAGATCCTTCTTTGGGAGGCCCCCTCTGCTGCAAGTGGCGGCTTTATGGGACTGGAGCTGGCTTTGGCCTGTCCCTGCCCAGCTGTGACCACCCTCATGCTCACCCAGCGAGAATCAGTCCTTGGCAGCACCTCAAGGGCTTGGTACAAGGTAAAACACATCTGGATCTTATCCTGCACCCTGGGATGGAGAGCAAACTGAGTAGTGCTGCAGGAAAACTGTCGGGAAACATTAGTTGGGGGGGAAAAAGTCATTCCAAGAGAGTAAACCTAGCTTTTAAATCAATAAACAGAGGGAAGCAGCCCCTGCCAAATCCCCTCCGTGACAAGCTGTGAACTGCGTCCTCCCACTCCGGCTGCGTGCAGAGCCCTGTGCAGGGATTGGGATGCTGTGGGTCCCCTGCAACACTGGAGCCATCCCCTCACCAAAATGCTGCTCACACCCCCATCACTTATGCCTGACTTCTCTGGCTTGATGCCCTTAGCATCCCATGGGAATGAGATGCAGCAGCTTGGGGGGTTTATGTGGGATGAGGAAAGAGGCACCAAGGGACAGCGCAGCAATGCATGGGCTCCCAAACTGGGCTTTGGCAGTGCATGTCTTCCCTGAGAAAATGGGGAAGGAAAGGGCTGCACATGGAATACACCCTTCTGTCCCATTGGTTGGTCCCACAGCCAGGAAAACTCTTCCTGGAGGCCTGTGGAGGCTTTCTGCTTGTTTTTTGTGTATTTTTTAATATCAAGGCTTATCTGAGGGCACAAATGCCCTGCAGGTCTGTAAGGGATGGGCTTTAGTCACTCCAAAAGGTCTCTATTTCAAGTGCCACAATGGGAGCTGGTGGCACTGACACTTCCATGGACACAGAGACATACAGGAAAGCAGTGACCCCAGCCTGGTTTTTCGGGGTTTGTTGGCTTTAAATGACCCCAGGGAAGATTGAGGGGAAAAAGATTTCCAAGTTGCAAACAAAATAAATCTTCCTCTCTGAGCCAAAACAGAAAATAGCCAGGGACCTTGGCCGGGAAGCTGTTTATTATAGTCATGGGATTCACTGCCAATTTCAGCAGTTGGACAATTTCCCTTTTTTCAGCCCATAAATAGCCACCCCTTTGCCGAGCGGCCCCATGCGCTGCGGGGTGGGCTGCTTCCCTCACCTTGGAAACTGCTCCCAAAAACATCCCTGCTCCAGCAAACAGCCTGACCTGCCTAGAAACAAACCCCCCTCAGCCAGTGAGAGGGTTTGCTTTGGCAAAGGGATGGGGCAGGAATCACCTGCAAAGCCGGAATCCATAAGTGAGGTCCTGAGTGGCCGCAGGGATGCTCTGCAGGGTGCAGCTGCCCTTGTTCTTTGTTTGGAGAGGATTAAAAGGAGAAAGGGAAAGAAAAGAGAGACATAAAGCTCAGGAGAGCACAAGTGATAGGCACACCTGCCTATAGCATAACCTCAGCCCCGCAGCTGCTCCCCTTCACCCTTATCTCAAGCCATTTCCCTAGGAAAGGGGCAGCTGGTGCTCGGAGGGGTCTGGTTCTCCCATGGGAATAGGGGGACGGTGGCCCCAGGGCCGGGTGGTGATCGGTGGCCTGAGGATCGCCCTGCTCCCTTCGCATCCTTCTCCTCTTCCCATGAAGACACGCAGACAAAGCCGCTCTGGGAAAGGCAGGCTCCCTCCAGCACGCGGCCCTTTGTCTTCCAATTAAAACCAAACACAAAACAATACCCGGGAGGAACCCGCCTGCTGCGGCCGCTCGGCTCCGCGGGCTTCCCTCAGCCGAAAGGAATCTGTGGGATGAGAAATCAAATCCACATGGGATGCGAGAAGAGGCTCTCACGGGGCCATGCACCCCCCAGGAGCCCCTGAACGCCCCCGGGGGATGCTCCTCCTTCACACAGCTCTAGATGGCATCTCTCCACCAGCGGTTTCACAGCCGGGTTTCTTCTCCTTGCTTCCCTCCATGCTTGTTATTCATCTGTGGTGCCAGTGCTGCCCCCCCAAGTGGTCCCCAAGGGAGGGCAGGGGATGGGCATCTCTTGCCCTGCACCCTCAAATGTGGAGCCAACCCTTTGCAGACCCTGGGAGCCTTTTGGGTGCACAAATGACCCTTGCCCAGGAGTAGATGCTTATGGCAATATTCTACCTTCTGCATAATGCCAATGGCATCGTTTGCCTTCTGCAAGTGACAATGGCAACCAGCATGAAGTCCTGGTCGATGGTGGTGAAGAGCTGGGTCCAAAGAGGACCAAAGGCAACTCAATGTCACAGAAAATCACCTGGCTGAAGTACATCTGAAAGGACCAAGACCTCACTGAGCATGGGGCACCACTCAGCACTATCAATGGCCTCATGCCTTGCCCCGAGGTTGCTGAGCCTCCCTGAAAGAGGGGACTGAGCCTCACTGGTGGTGCTCAAAGCCTGGGTGGTGCTCAGTCCCCTCTCCTTAACCCATAAACCCACTGGAAAATCACATTGCCCTTTTACAGCATCTGAAACTCCATGGCCAAGATGTGCTCCAGAAAGCCCTTTTCCTTCACTACATCACCCATATCTCTGCAGAGCTGGGGCTGGCTCCCACAGCCTTACGGCCGCAGCAAAACAAGATCACAATGGGCTTTTGGCCAGGACCCTGGGAACCTGTTTCCCTGCTTCGAGGAGGGAAAACTAAATTTCCATTCAAATTTTCACTTCAGATGCAGAGGCATCGGCTCAATTTCCACCCGCTGCTTCGAAGCCTTCGCTTTGCATGGGAGGAGCGCACAACAGAGAGCTTTCAATTATAAAGCACACCCACATAAAGGCAGTAACAGGTGTATGGATTTTAAACCTAAAAAATAATAGCAACTAAAACAAGGGGAGCTCAGAGGGACACATGGCCACGGGAGAGACCATTTGCTGCTTGGCTGTGTGGAATGGTGCCAGCCACTTCCCTGCCAGACCACATCGGACCACGAGGGCTGTGCATGTGCTTGGTGTGACTGCAATGCCAACAGCCTGAGACATGGTGCTCAGCCCTTTCCAAAAATCAGTGCTGTAGGTCTGTCTGGGGAGGTGCCGAGGCTGAACTCAAGGCTTTAAGCTGGAGCATGAGGCAGGTTTGGATGCCCAGGATGTGTGGAGAGGGGCTGCGGTCCCCAGGCTATTGATGTATGCTCTTCCAAAGTGATAAAAGAGGATCTATCCTCCTTTCAGGACTGGGGATTCCCACTCTGGGGCTGCAGTTGGACTGGAAACTGCTCTGAGTTTCGTCAGCAGGCTTGGAAGGGCGGGTGGGAGAAGAGGGTAGCTCAGCACTGCTGGGCCAAATGCAGCACCCAGCAAATGTCCCACGAGTGATGCTTGCTTGCTCTGGAGCCCCAAAAGTAGCTCATCCTGTGCTGCTAAGCATAATTTCAACCTGCATCTATCAGGAATGTCTCTCTGAGATTCAATTAGGTTGCTGGGTTCCTCAAGGAGCAGATGCCCACAGATAGCTGAATTCTGTCCCACACCAACGCCTTGTAGATGCCAACAAACCCACCATGTGTGGGAAGAGCAGTGTTAGCTCCCCAGACCACCCCAGGGAGCATGAAACACAGCCTGGCCTCCTCCCTTTGGTATCTCCCTGCTCAGCATCCTTGCTGGGCCCACTTTTCCCACCATCCTGGCACAGAGGTGGGTTTAGTCCCAGTTTCTCCCTCCCGTCCTCCCTGTTGTGCATGTCTTTATGGGAGAGTGGCGTTAGTCTGCTCGAGGGTGTCCCAAAGCACCCAGGAGCTGATGGGATCACCCACGTACATTGTTCAGGAATATTTGGCACTCATGGTCCCAAAGCCAAGGGCATGGCATGGGACCACATCCCATGGTGGATGACATTTCTCTTCATCCCCTCCCCAGATTCCCTGGCAAAGTCAGTGCTGACATCAGCCAGCCAAAGTTCCACCCCACTGGGAGCTGCCAAAGTGAGAGATGCCAAGGGGGATTCATGTGTTTGGCTTCAGTGACCAGTGGGACCTTGTAAAACTGTCCTTTGGCTTTTCCGAGTCAATTGGGAAGATGGAGGCTGTCAACTGGGCTATCCTGACACGAAGCAAGTCCTGACCCTGAAATCAAAGCTGGCAGGTTTTGCCCATCACCGCAGGGGAGGGCAGCATCACCGTGGTACATCATCACAGGCTGATGTGCTTCATAGTTGGTGCAGATTTTGGTTTGCCCTTGCCTTTCTCCATCCCAAGGAAGAGCTGGGGAGATGAGGGAACCAGGAGCTTGGAGCCAGCTCACACCAGGGATGAAGCACAAAGAGCCTGGGCTCCTCTCCGGCTGCTCCAGAGGTGCAAAACTGCCTCCTCACCAGCTCCTGTAGGACCTGACCCTGCCAGATGCTCAACCCCAGCCCTGCCTGCGATGAGGCATTTTGGGATGGAGCCAGCCACTGCCTTAGTGGGCAGTGGGGTAAGCACGCTTCCTCCTCAGCAGGGATGCCACCCCATTGCTAGGGATGGTCCTCCCAGCACCTCAGCACAGAGCAGGACACAGCACATGGCATCCCCTGGGATGTCACAGTGAAACAAGCCCAAATATCCCCCCAGGATGCCAGACCTTGCAGGGAGAGGAGAAGAGAAGCCTTTGGGAGCCTGTGAGCAAGACATTGTAGATAACACTAATGTCCTGCAAGACACTCCCATGACGCTGGCGTCTCCCAACAGACAACGCATGCGTCCTGATCTCCAAATTGTACCTGTTTGGAAAGGGGGAAACCACATGGCGGTGCCTTGCTCCCAAATCCCATATCTTTGGGGGATTCAACCCCCACTTCCAAAAAGACCTTTGCAAGATCATCCTCCTGCCCTTCCTCCAGGCTCCCAAACCGCGCTTTAGGGCTGACCATCAGCATCTCTCAAAGCCATCCCACATCTGGTGCTCGCACCCTCGCCAGCCTTTCCCTTGCCGATGGGGGGGTCAGCGGTGGGTACCCCCACCAAGACCATCACACCAAGGGGCCACAGCCCTTGGCAGCTGCCTTGGTGTGGATTCAAGCACAGCAGCTTGTTATTTTGGTCCTGCAACGGGGTTATATTTAGAAAGCGCTGAACACCCGTTCTCTGGAACCACTCCCTGAGGTTTAACCTTGCGGTGCTGCAGCTCAGCTCCCCATCCCACCATCCCTCTCCTTGGGTACCAGAGCTGTCACCCCCCACCATCCCCATGGTCCCCAGCCCTACACAAAGAGAGCAGCATCATTACACCGCGACGGCAGGGTAAGGGGATGGATGGAGCCTGAACTCCATCTCAACCCCTGACGCCATCCAGGTTCTCTCCCGGTTTCAATTATCACCTGCTGGAGCAGCAGCTGCCGAGTGCTGGGGAACTCAAAGGCAAGTCAACAAGGTCTTGTTGTTTCAGCTGCCTGGGGGCACAGAGCTATGTGTGCCTCCTGCCCGGCACCGTGGGGATGCTGTAGCCCCCCTGCATCACGGCTGCCGTGGTCCACACACATCCCCTGTTCTCCTTTCCTAGGCAGGTAAACACTACAGGAGCTGCCAAAGAAGGGGGAGGATGGAGAGAAACCTCAATAACAACAAGGGGAACAGAAAAAAAAGAGAAAGAAAAACAACAGGAAAAAAAATCCCCACCAAGCCAGCCGCTGCACAGAGGTTATCCGGGGGACAGAGCAAATAATTGGCGAGGCGAACAATGCATTTTAATTAAACCTCTGCAGGAAACGAGGGGAGGGAATCAAGATAATTGCACAGAGCAGGAGCAGGAGATTAAAAATGCTCTTTGCTTGGAAGATGGTGGCTTCCATTCGCCTTCAATGAGCAAAACAAGGCTCCCCGCCAAGGGCTGCTGCTGGGGCTCTAGAGGGGCACCCTGTGCCAGGGTCCCCTGTGATGGGTGCTGCCATGGAGGGTGTAGGATGAGCCTGGCTGTGGGAACAGCTCCTGGGAGCCCCATAGGGACAGGGGGGCATTGCCTGTGGTTTGGGGAGCAGCACCAGGGGACACATTGCACCACAGCCCAGCCCGTTCTCTTGGTCCATGCTGCTTTGTGGCCTCTGCTCAGCTCATGGTGTGGTCCAGGCTGTGGCTGGCACTCCCGCCATGCCCCAGGCAAAACCATCGGCCTTTACATTTTCCTACCACGGATACTTCAGATTTCGGACGCTTCCAAGCAGAGAGAAGCTTCTCAACTATTCCCTTTCCTGATCCTGTGCTTTTGCTCAAGCCCTTCTCTTCACTCTCTCTCTCCATCCCAGACGTGGTTCAGATGGAGAGGCTCTGACTTGCAACCAACAAGACTGATAACAGCAGCATATCCCAGCTCCCATTCCTTCCCACAAGAGGAAAAGGCATGCAGGCTCCAGGATGCCAGAAGGCCACAGCAGGAGCTGAGCATGAGCCCTCCATACCTGGTACCAGCACACCACCAGGGCAGGAGGCATCAACCCCTGCTCCAAGGCAATTTGTGAGCTATCGCACTCTGCCCTCCATCCAGCTGCCTGCTAATGAGCACCAGCCCAGCCCTGCGCCTGCAATGAGAACAGCAATCAGCCCTGCTGTTCGCCTGCAAGGAGCAATCGCCCTCCTTCCCTCCTCTGCATACATTTCCCAGGCTGTGGTTTTCAGACTTCGATCTCACATAGCTTTATTCACAAAAGAAGTCCCACTGTGGGTAAGGAAATTACTCCTACAAGCAGAATTACCCCGTGCACGGGATGCACACACAGGGCACAACACAAGGGTTGAGAGAGGGGGGTTTGCACCGTAAATAAATCCACCAAGGGAGCTCCAAGCCAAGCCTTGCTCCTGACCATGGGTAAGAGCTGGACAAATAGCAGCAATTAAAAAGACGGAAGAACCATGTGGACTTTCATATCCAGAAGCCTCAGTACGCAGTCGGCGAGGGAGAATATTTCACAGTCACACACTAAAACCAAAGCACATCACAAAACACTTGCTGTCCTCAGAGGTACAAGCTGTGCCCCTCAGGAAGCAGTGCCACCAGTGCGAGCAGGAGGCTGGGACACACGTGCCATGGATGGATGGATGGCTCATGGGTCTGCAGCAGGACACAGGCAGTGTTGTACCCTGAGCAGAGGCTTTTCCTGCTGGAGGTTGAATGGCAAGTTGTGCACAGGAGCTGCCCTGGTGGGAAATGAGGGTTCAGCTGTGATCCTCCACTTTCCCCTGCAGCTGCAATTGGATGGGCAGAAAACCCCCTGTGCTCTGCTCAAACACTCACTCTTGCTGCAACAACAAGCTTTCCACAAGCAACCGGCCAGAAAAACAATGCTGCTTTAGCACAAGCTTAAAACAATATTGGAAGAGAGGGAATTGTCCAGTATTCCCAACCAAAACCTGAATCAGAACCAGGAGGTGAAGCCCACCATGCAGACAGCGAGGTAGCTGCAGCATCTTCAGGCTGTTTGTTCAGTAAGAGCATCCCAAGGGTGAATAAGGCGACTGGATCAGAGCTCAGCATCCCTGAGTAACATAGGGGAGGTGGGGGCCAAACCCAGGACTTCTATCCCAGACTCCCCTTGCTGCTGCCTCTCCATCACCCATGAGGCTGCCCCAGCACATCGTGGGGTATTACCTGCATCCCCAGAGCCATGCGAGGATGCTCTGGCTGAGAGCAGAGACGTGAGCAAGCTCCCCTCTGTGTGCAGCACTCCAGGGATGGGACATTTGGCAGCTGCCTGCAGGGAAGGTGTTTGAAGTGTACTGCTTGGTTGGGAACATGAGTCAGAGCTCCCTGGTGCAGGAACCTGACGTCTCCCTCCTGATCGTTTATTCAGCACGTCAAATATTTGCCCTGCACAGTTGCACCAGACGCGCGTGATTCAGGAGAGGTTTTTTCCTCCTCTTTCTTCTGGTTTATAGTAAAACACCACAGTGCCATCTTGGGAAACTTGGCCTCCCAGCTAAACGTGTTAGAGCATCCTTTCCCTTGCCTGCTTCAGGGACCATCTCCTCTCCAAGCATCCCCTCTGTGGGACCAGCTAGCCCCCATGGGGACCAGGAGAGGCAGGATGCCAAAACCCACAGGCAAAAGCAACCACCCCATAGTCTGCAGTGGAGAAAGGTCATTTCAGACCCATTTTCAGCATGTTTGCCTGAGTGACTGCAAAGCTGGGAGCCTGCAGGCAGTGAACGGTCGCCCTGGAAATGCATCCCGCCTGGAAGCTGTGCAGGCAGCGGCAAGAGGGGCCAGCCAAGGAAAATGGTTCAATTTTTCCTCCCTTTAGTGTGGAATTGGCTTTGCTGGCTGCCAGCCCCACAGTAGTCCCATGAGGACCTCAGTCTTTTCTTCTTTGTGGCACATCCTTGGATTTCTTATTTCTTATGCCTTGAATGCCCGATCCCCAGGGAAGAGGAAGAGGTGTTTGTATCTGATTAATAGCTAGAGGCTGGAGAAGGTGACCTTGTGTAGAGGTGACACGAGAACCCTTGTGTCCCCCCTGCCCCTCTCTGGGGTTTCTATTCCATGATTGCAGCCAAAAACGTTTCATCTGGAACTTCAGAAACGGGTCATAATACACAACCTTGGGGATGCAGCACGCTCATGGTGCACTGCCTGATAAACACAGTGTGCTGCAGGGAAAACACATGTCCCTCCACCCTCTTTGCTAGAGGAACATCACCCTTCAATCTCCACTTGCATCCCCAGCTAGTACACACATAGGGCTTTAGGCCCTAAGAGTTTCCCAGGATCAGGGCTGGGGTTTCTTGCTCCACCAAAGCATCCTTGAGCATCATACTCAACCAGCTCCAGAGGGATCTGCTGGGAGAGAAAGCATGCTGGCAGGAAAGAACCAGCTTATCCAGCCTTTACAGAGCTGCACGTCCTGCTTTGCTTGCGGAGGGGCAAGTTAGCCCATGGCAAAGACTGCCCACAGCTGAGCTCAATGTGCTTTGGGGAGCCAGCAGTGAAAAACCAGTGCTTGGGTGACAATAATACAGCCAAAACACCACCATGCGCCTCCAGGTCCAGACAAGGAGCTGCAGCGACCTTGCCCAAACAGTGTCTTGGGTTGAAAGTGCAGAGCAAGAGGATGTGACTCACATCTGGCTGTGGCTGCAGAGGACAGATGTGTTTGGTTACTGTCCAGGGCCTTATCTGCAGCTCTGTCTGTGCAAAAAGTGACTCAGCCCTGCCTTCGAGCCTGTCTGAAAGAGGAGCTGCAGCATATCTCTTCCCAGCAGCATCCCTGTGCTGCCATAAAACAGCAGATTTGGGACGTTCAGGCTCCTGCAAGGGAAAAAGAAATAAATAAAATAAATCAAAGTCATGTTTCTCCATGGGAATCTTCCAATTTCAATTGTAAATCATTCAGAGGAGGATAAAATCAAATGTTTTAATGATGGGATCTATCTTGCTAAGCTTAGAGACATAAAAGCTAAATATCAGCCCCATCCCAAAGGAAAGACACTGGTGAGTCCCCTGCGTTTTCTTAGACACTTACCACAGGGCAAAATGAAACATCTCCTGGAGATGCTCTGTGTCTGGAGGGAGGAATAAGGGGATTTCAACAGGTCTCCTTCCTACAATCCCTAGGAAATTCAGCAGCATTTAGTGGAGAGAGCCCCAGAACACTGTGGTAATGCTGAACCACCCCATATTAGACATCAGAGAATCTAAAGATGGGGATGCTGCAGCCAGCTGAGCACAGCACGTTACTTCTGCGAGTCTCCGGCAAAACCCAGACCCAGACCCCATCTCCCTCACCTCGGGCAGTGGTTTCCCTCCCATATCAGCATCTTAAGCAACCTTTATCACACTCACCTCCACTGTTTGTCCATCACTGCCTGTGGGGAGCCAGGGATATAGGGGTGATGGCTGCGGGTCCCCTGGCAGCAACCCAGCCCCTGCTCTGCTCTGCACCGACACCCCCCTTCACACCAGTGGTTTTTCCAATGGGAAAGCAGATGGGGCTACATCTGCTGGGAGCTTTTCCCGGGCATATCCTGGCTTTGAAGGCACCAATAGCTTCACAATGTGTGTGTTACCGGGCCAAGCATTGCCTGACCTGGGGGCCAGAAAGCTGCGAGCCAGCAATGCAGTTCACTTGGCAGACACTTGATGGGGCTACGAAACCGATTACCAGCACACCTGGCAGAAAAGGGGGGGCAAAACAGCCTCTGCCAGATGTTTTGGGGTCCCTCTTTGCGGGTACCGGGCTGACGTTGCAGCAGCCAGCAGCATCCATGCAGGATGCTGGCCTTGGTGCAGTGGTACCCGGTGCTGGCAGCTTCGCTTTGGCTTTTGGTTGCATCCTGGACACTTTGTGGCCGAGTGATGACTGTCAGCATGTGGACAAAGATGGAGGCTTTACCCCCAGAAGATTGTCCATGCTCTGCTTTGAGAAGCACTGTGGTGGTGGAAAGGGAAGGTATGGAATGGGCAGCTCCGGCAGCAAAAGCACCAATCAAGTTCTACACTGCTGCTGCTTCAGGGTTTAGTGGTGATCTTGGCAGTCCTGGAGTAGTGGTTGGACTTGATGATCTTAAAGGTCTTTTCCAACCCAGCTGATTCTATGATTCTATATACTATGAAGTGACTTTGCTGCCTCCTCACCCACCACTGCCTAAACCCAGGCTCTTCACAGGCTGCATGGTGGGATTTTCCCCTCTCTCACCCCAAAGCAAGGGGAGGATGGGGAGGCGCAGTCCCAGAGCTGAGCCCAAGCACCGTGAGAGGCTCAACCCCGCATTGCAGAGCCCACTGCAGGCAAGGCAAGGGCCAGCCCCAAATTCCCTGAACTTTCTAGCACGGCTCTAAATCCACCAGGCCCTGCCTGGCTCCAGCTGGCTGGGCAAGCTGGCAGCAGCCAGAGAGCAGATAGTGGGAGTCAAAGCCTCTCCTGCTTGAGGAAAATAAAACAGAAAGAGTAAGAGAGGGTGTCTGTAAATCACAAGCTAGTTACTGATGGAGTGAACTCCCCTCCCTCTTGCTCCACACACTGCGGCACGAATTATGGCCCCAACTTCACTGTTGTTCAGTGATGAACATCTGAAAAGGCTGTGACAGATGAGAAAAGGGATGATTTAACAGCCATAAATCCAGCCAGCTTAGAGGTGTTTTTACAACCAAACCCATCTTGAATCCCCTCTGTTATGAATACTTATCACTCCCAGACACTACTACAATGGAAAGATTTTTAACAGCTTTAATAGAGATGCAATAAAACCCCCCAGAGCCCAGCAAGCAAATGTCCCTTTTATCCCTCAAGGGAGAGAGAAGGGGGCTGAGAGCTATTTGCTGTGCTCAGGCTCGAAGGATCAGAGCTGGAGCAGCCACCACTAACCCCTGTGTTTAATGGATGGGTGGCATCAGCTGAGATATGTATCAGCTTTCCTAAAGCTGCTGCAGGGAGGGTGTAATTAATACCCTGCAGGGAGGGAGGGATGGAGGGGACAGGCTGTGCACATGATGTACAGCACCTTCCTTCTCTCTAGAGCTGCTCCTATCTCTGCCACGTCTCCTCCTGCGGTTACCCAAGTCACATCTGGTCTAACCCACCTTGAGGGATTTAAAATGAGGGTGGTTTCAGCCCAAAGACCCTCCTGTGTCGGGTGCCACCCCTCGCTGCTGTTAATGCACCTCATTTCTCATGCATTGAAAGCTAAACAGGCTCAATGACCATCACCCAGTGAGCAGGGGAGGGATTTTGCTCCTTGCCACTTCAGGGAGCCCAGGAGAGCTCCCAGTTCAGGGTAAAGAGGCCAAGGATCTCACTCCCTCTTGCTATATGTGCTGCCCCTATAGGTTCTCCGTACTATTCTGCACATACTGGCTGCACCCAGCCAGCAGAATCAGAGGCTGACAGATGCCAGGGTTGCACCCACTGCAAAGGCAGGTGAGCAAATACCTAAGGAATAAGCTCCCCCTTTCTTATACACACAAGCTTATCAGGCACAGCAAGGTGATAAGCAATTCATGGGATGAAGGGAACAAAAGCGCTCCCAGGGCATGTGGCTTCTGGTTTTCCATAGCTGGAAAACCCAAGGTAAGACATCCAAGTACAAGCTTCGGGGCTGATGGGTTTCCCTCCTGCATCTGTGGAGTGCTTCAAGGAGGAAAACCAGAAGGAGCAGGACAAGCTCTTTCCTAAGAGAAAGGTGGCCATGAAACCGTGTTCTTGGGCTATTGAGGAACTAGCATGACAGGCTCAGCTTGGCCATAGGGAGACAAGAGGGAGCATGGTCTCCAAAGCCTGGGTGGGGGATGACACTTCCAGCCTATTAATCTAAGGGAACATCTTTTTTTTAATAAGATAATAGTGAGTAATTGATTTTTAAATACACTGAAATCAAATGTCCTGAGGCGAGAGCAGGATCCCAGCTCCATCGTCACATCAGCAGCGACTGGCAGGGATTGAGAGCACAGGGGAAAAGAAAACAAAACTTACAGCTCCTTCATGTGCCTTGCTGGCCCCAGGGCAAACACAAAGATTTCTTTAAAAGGTGCATCAATTCTCCTCTATTAAATAGTAGGTCATCAAAAGGGAGAAGCTGGTGGGGCTGAGCTGGAGAAGGCACCAGGGACCATCGAGGCCAAGCAGGCAGCATGGGGAAGATCCATCTGATTAAAACACACAAGAGCTGAGCAAGAAAGTAATTTTTAAGACAATTTATTCCATCCTCTCGCTCTGTCTCAGCCCCTCCTTCACGCAGCTGGGAAGGGTTTATGGACATTTTTTATTTCATTTTAATTCTTTTTGGTAGAAAAATACACATGCAAATAATATACACTTGACTGCTGAACTTCTTTTCATGTTGGGAAAAAAAGGATAATAATAAAGAAACAAAGCAGGATTTGGGAAAGACCTGAGTGGAGATAGACCTAGGGATGCCATAGGGATGGGATGCGGGTCCTGGTGCTGAGCTGCCCAATATCCATGGACTAGTACATCCTCTCCACCAGAAAGGTGCATGTTATGCCCTTCCAACAGCCCCTTGCCCCAAAAAAAACCTTTCTCTGGTAACACTGCCCACACTGGGGAGCGGCCAAGGGAAAACCAGTGCTGGATCCAATCTTTCCTATGAGACCCAGCACAGAGCAGAGCCCCAGCCCCAGTAACAAGGGAAGCCCAGCTTAGGAAAAAACATCATTTTGATGGTAGGAAATGACACCAGAAACAGGAAAAAAACTCAGTTCTGCTATTTATCTGATGGGATATAGCCAAAGCATGGGGAAAAATGGACTGATGACCCCTTGAAACCTGGATTTAAGTTCCAGGACAGTATTTTGGGGATGAGACTGTGTGCAGGACCCTTGGCTGTGTGCACCTGGGGTTTACTGACCCCATGGGCTGAGCTGATCAGGTCCCATCAGAGCAGGGATGCTCCCTGCAGAGGGGAGCAGTGATGTCCCCATGTCTCCAGCCTCACTGCAAATACTGTGCCAAGGAAAAAGCAGATACACTGCGTACCGGGTAGCTGGAGCAGAATAGGAGATGTGCTTAAGACAGAGCTATTTCAGGTTTGATCGATGGAGAGAAAGGGCTGGGGAAGGAGAGGGCAGCGAGATGCAGGCCGGGGAAAGAGGGTGATGAGTCTCATACCACGGCTGCTTGGGGAAGCCAGGAGCCTTTGGGAAATGCCACAAGCCCACAGCAGCCCTGATGCTGAGGATGCAGCAGGAGCGGGTACAGACAGAATCTGCCTTGCTGCTATTTTGCTACCTCCTCCCAAGCTGCTTCCACACGTGCTCCTCTATCCCAGCAATCCTGCCCAAGGCCGCGGCTTTTCTCCTGCTGATCCAGACTAATGATACGGAGCAAACTGTGTTTTCTCCCTGCCACAAGCACAAAACCACACATGCGGTGCGAGGAGGAAGTCCCAAGGGAAGGATTTCCATCCAGCTCCCAAGGAGCCTTATACAGAGGAAGGCAGCAGCAATTTGCCAGCCCCACCTCTGCTTCCAACAAGCACCCACACCACCCATGTCCCCAGGCAGTGGAGACATCCTGGATACAACCTGACCTGTTGCCAGACTGACCCAGATCCTGCATCCCATCACCATCCTCAGCAGCCAGCTCCTGCATTGCCAGGGCAGACCCATGTGCTGAGAACACCCAGTGCCTCACTATGGAGGGAGATGGGTCAAACTGGAGGCTGCACTTCCCAGGGAACTGGCTTCCCTTGGTGGCTGGATATGGCCCCAGGGGCTGGATGTTGTCCCTGCCATCACCTCCCGTATCCCTGGTCCAGCTCCAGCCTCCATGGTGCTCACCCAGTGGATGCTGATGGGGAAAGGCAACAGGAGGCTCACAGCCTTGTATTCCTCTGGATTTAACACCATCCATGGCAGCCTTGGGAAGGCACCAAGCAGTGAACACGTTTGGCAGCTCTGCTGCCATTGTGCTATGGAACACCAAAGACCACAGGCAGCATTTCGTGGTGGGGCTGGAGACACTCAATCCAGCTCTCCTAAACACACCTGAAGCCTGCAGCAATCACTCTCTCTTTGCATTTGTTTGGTTTTGGTTTTGGTTTTTACTCACAAAATACACTTTTGGGGCTGCCTACTCTGAAAACAGATGCAAGAGGGTCTGGCGAAGGGCAGGGGGGCTGTTTAGTTCCTACTTCTACAGGCTGCCTTGGTGCAGCGCTAAAGGTTGGAGGATGATCATGCAGGTTTTATTGCAGCTTGTGTGTGTGACTTTTCAAAGCAGCACAGCTTCATTTTCAGGTATATCCCCAGAGGTGGGTTTCTCTCCCCTTCCCGCC
>NW_009924607.1:5360-15572 GCF_000696875.1 Nestor notabilis | reverse complement strand
TGGGGGCCAGGCGGCTATTCAGTAGCCATCTGCTCAATGTGGTCACTGAGCAGCTTGTATTGCTCTGTGGAGGAGAGAGAAAATGGTGCTGGGAGGGTGCTGAAGCATCCCACCCAGGTAGGAGGGCTCCATCCCTCTGGAATCCCATGGAAGGGGTGCTCATCCTCCCCTACCTTCATCCAAGTTGCCGATGGTCGCCTGCTTCTTCAGGAAGTCGCTGCAGAGCTTCTTGTTCAAGCCGAACGCCAGCATGTTGTGAATGAAGGTGCTGAGGAGGGACAGAGATGTTCTTGGTGAGGGAAGGGCCAGGCTGCCCTTTCTTCCCCCCACCTTCCTCTTTCTCCCTGCATCCCCTTGTATGAGGCACTGGGGTGATGCTCGGCTATGGGAGAGCATGCTAAGAGACATTGTGGTGCCCAGATTTTCAATTTAGGGTCAGGAACAGACCCTAAGAACACCAAGTGTCCTCTGCACCATAATGGATGTCCCCAGTGAAGGAATATCTGGCAGGTGCCCCCCTTCAACAGCCCATGTCCTGCTCACCCCAGCTGCCCGAAGGTGATGTTCTCATTGAAGCGGAGGCTGTCGTCACGCTCCTCCTGCGTCATATGGCACCACTTCTCCCTGCAAGGCACAAGCCCGTCTGGCACCACCATCACCCCAGGACCCCCTGCCTGCATCCCCCCTCCCCAGGACACAGACAGCATCAAAACCCCTTGGCATGTGGGGTGCAGGATGAGCTCCCACAACTGCATCCATCCGCAGGTCTCTTGCTCTGGGACAAAGAAAGAGATGTCGCAGGAGAAAGTCATCTTCAAGCTTGGCTTGCTGCCGAAGGTTAAGAGCCAGGAAGAACATTGGCCTCGCCAGCACAGAGCTTGCATCTCTCACCTTCAGTGCCATCACTTTGGCAAGGGGGATGAGTGAGGAAGCAGGGGGGTCTGCAGCTCATGCTGAAGCCCCCCCAACCCAGGAGGGGTACCAGGAGGGTACCAGTCACCTCTCCTCCCTCTGCAGTGGGGCTCCAACACCCCAAACCCCAAGCAAGCCATTCCGCAAACATACCTCCCCCTCCGACAGCACGGGGGGCTCCCGTCCTCCTTCCCATGGCCCCACTCAAGGGCCAAAGTGCCAACATCACAGTGCAGCCCTGAGGATGCCCTGGCTCTACGCCGCCTCCCAAGCAAATGCAACTGCATCATTGCCTTAAAGGAAAGGGGTTTCTGTGCTCTAGATGTTTGCAACCAACTCTAGGTGGTGGCAGGAGTCCCCATCCCGGTGTCCCACTTGCAGGGGCTTTGGCAGTAAAGCCTGTGTCATGGGAATGTCACTGTGGTGGTGCAACGCTCAGGTGGTGGCAGCAGGGGCTCGGTGCATGCACACCAGGTGAAGCCAGCCCCATCCCGAGAGGTTACAGGCAAGGATAAGAGGAGGAAAAGCAAGGAAAAACAGGGATAGGTAGAAGAAAAGTAGCTCTATGGAGGAGAAGGAAGAGGAGAACACCAGGAGCGCATCACACGCTTATAGCTCGCACTAGCTCACCGGCACACCGAGCAGGATGGGAGGAGCTGTGTTGGGTGAAAACAGCAGTTGGGATGAAGGGTGTCTCACAGTACATTCAGGGAGGTGAGCTCAGACCCAGAGCATGTTGGTGTTGCTGAAAGTGGAGAACGATGAGTGCTCATCCAGGCTGACCCCACAAAGGAACCCTGTCCTCACCCCCGCCAGCCCAGCCTATGAGGAAGGTGCTGAGCTGAGCTTTCAGTCTCCAGGAGTGAGCTGCTGCTATTCACAGGGCTCTGGAAACTTATATGGTATATTAAAAAGGATTTAAAGAAAAAAGGAGGTGTAATTTCTTCCAGATAAAGCTTACAATAGCAAATGAAAACCACATCCAAATCTGGAGGCTGCAAAGAAAGGAGAAGAATCAAATTAAGGAGCTTTGAAATCTGGAAGCGAAACTTCACAGACCTCACTGGCCCACTTACAGAAGCAGCATGTTTGTAACAATTTTTTTCCTGCCTTTTTATGTTTTTGAGGGAGGAAGGAGAGAGAAAAAAAACATTATCAAAGTGCCCAAGAAAAATCTGGCTTGTTATTCGGGAGTAACATGCCTGGGAAGGGGGAAAACCCACATGTGGCTCTACTCAAGCTCTTTGATCTTCATACCAGCACGGTGGGGCAGGCGCAGGGGTGTGTAACCCCATGGTGTGCTAACACCTTGCCTGTATTTTGGTGTACCCAGGTATGTCTTGCCATGGACAGACACTGATGAGAACCACACCGGTGGGGTTGTGGCTTCAGCATCACTCATCTTTCAGCAACAGCATTTCACCCCGCACAGCAAACCTGAGCAATGCTCTATCTGAGCCGTATTCCAGTTATCCATTTGCTGGTGCATGCCTTAGCCACGCGGGAGATTTACTGCCAAGCTTCAAAGAACCTTCATCCTCTTGCTAATGCCATCACTTGGAGTGATTTGCTCCGAGATCGACTATCCCACGCTCCAGCAAGAGAGCCATGACTCTCCCCCTGCCCCGATCCCAGCTCGGAGCACAGATGGATATATCTGGATTTGAGCTTTTTCAGCTGGCAAAGGATCCTCAGCACCTCTATGTGGCAGCAGAAGCCAGGAGCAAGCGGGAAAGACAGGAGAGGGGGATGCTTTCTCCACAAAGAGGCTCAGTTCGTGTCCAAAACCTGCCCGGGGAGCTGTTCCCAGCATAAGCCCTTGGATTCCCCATCAGTGGGGATCTGACTCCCACAGTAAAATATTACAGCTTGAAACTGGTCAAGTTTCCTTATAAAAGGCTACATTAAAAAGGAACCAATCTAAACCTTTCTGTCCCTTTTGAGTGGGTGATGCACAGAGTCTAACCTCTGGTGGCCGTCCCTCCTCTATGGAGAAAGGGCCTTTCAGAGCCCCCAGTTGCCCCCCTCCCCAGGGCAGGATTTGGACCTGAAGTGAGCATCGGCCTCTGGACACTAACGCACTGAAGTACGGGGACAGACACACCTCTTCTCCTCTTCCTCCCCAGTGTTCCCTCTGGAGCGGCAGCAGAAACAGGGCCGACAAAAGTGGTGCGTGAAAGATCATGCAAGATAGAGGGATGGAGGGGAAAGGAGAGAAGAAGAGAAGGAAAGAAGGTTGTTAGAGGCAGAGAGAGGAAAGAGAGAGAAAAAGAGGTTTAGTTCTGGTTCCTTCCTCCATCCCCTGCCCTCCCCACCAACAGGAGCAAAAACCTCCCCAACTTTACTGCAGTCCCAGGAGGATGCAGCCCAAACAGCCCAGAGATACCCTGGTCACCCCCTAGAGATGGTCACAGCCCCATCACCGTGGACCCTCTGGACATCTCCCATGGCCAAGCACCATATTCCTGGTGTTTCAAACCCACCCCATGGGACAACAGCCCTCACAACCAGCTCCTCCTGCCAGGGATTTTAATCCTCAGTCCAGCAAGCAGCATCCGTTCACCCAGTTGCATCCATTATCCTCTCCAGAAGACTGAGAGGGATCACTACCACCTTCCACCCCCCCTCCCCGAGATACTGAGAGTGCTCCAAAGGTGCAGCTCATTTGTTAGGTGGGCTTGTTTCTGCAGCAGAAGCAGACTCAGCCATCAGATTAATTGAGAAAGGCACTCGGAGCAGAGAGCAGCTGCCGGTGGCGTATGTCCTTGTGAGACACTTGCTGCTGCTAATTTGGGGCTTAATCAAAGCAAATGCAGTTATGGCTACATTAACTGTTCAATAGGTTCTCTCGGTGGCTTGCCTGGGATAAAAAGGAAGGCAATTAAAGAGAAAACAGAGATTGATCAGCGCGCTGAGCCTAGCAGAGCATCCCATAGCGTGAGCCAGGGCTGCTGTGGCTTAGCTCAGGTTGTGGGGGGGATGCAGGAGGGCTGGCTGCTCAGAAAAGGGGCTGTTCAAATGCTCTCATCCTGAAAGCTCAAAGCACTGCACAGACACACAGCAGCGGGGAAACTGCAGTTGAGAGAGGAGTGAATCGCTCAAGTCCTTGTGGCAGCTCCACGGTGGAGCAAGAGATGGGCATGGCCCTGGTGAGCATCTCACCCACCCTTGCACCCTGTGGGGTCCCCACACCTGGGCATCCAGATGGTCCCAGTACACAATCACCCTCCCAAACAAGCAGCCCCTTCCCTTTGCAGGGTTTATCCCCATCCTCCAGCTCTCAGGGATGATGCTGCCATCCCCGGATCCCATCCTTGATGCTTGCCTGGTGTTGGTCCCCACACTGTGCTGGCACAGCATGTCCACAGCCCCCTGGGGACAGGAAGGACCCAGAGCATCCCCTCCCTATCTCTGCACCAAGCATCTTTCCCCAGATCTGCTTGCAGACTAAGCATCAACAGCCTGAACACGGCTGGGATTATGTGGACATGCCTCTAGGGCTTTGTCCTTGCAAAACCAATGCAAAACAAGCAAAAACACCTTCATGATCCCAAATCCCTAAGAGGATGCACCCCACAGCCCAGTGGTCCCACGGATTTGTCATCAGGGTGGAAAGCAGAACATTTCCCTATGGTCGGTGATGCTGAGGGCCATTGGGAATGCTGTGAGGCTGGAGGGGACACAGCATCTCCTTTTCCTATGGGAACACATCCTACCTGGTGGTGGGGGACCGCTTCCTGCGCTCGCAGTGCACAGCATCAAAGAAGGCAGCATTCCAAAACCTCAGATTGTGCCTGCAGGGAGGGAGGGAGATGCTGGGAATGACCACCCCCTATCTCCCATCTCCCCCATGTCCCCAGGTCCTCCCAGGTCCAAGCTCTCCCACTTCCCAAGGGCCACGAGATGATTCAAGGGGGGCTAAAGCAAGCCTGGTGGTTGGACCAGCTCCTTGAGTGGCTGCAAACACACTCTCACTAGCACAAGGGATGTGCAAAAGCCACAGGCATCCTCTCTTAGGGGGAGCAGCAGCTCAAAAGCGCTCACAAACATCTGATGAAGGTGTGGGCAAGGAGAAGAAGTCCCCTCCCCAGGGAGACCAACACAGGCCAGGAACCAGCTCGCCCCAGGCAGGCTTTACCAGATCGGCTGCTGCTTGAGGTGCATGTACAGGTAGATCTTCTCTCCTTTCTTCTCCTCCTCTGGGCTCTGCACAGAAACTGTGAGGACACAGTTATATGCCAAGGTCTGGATGATTCCCACCTTCCCACCCATGGACAGGCTATGTGCCCCCTTCCAGCTTGGTGTCCATGCAGCCGTCATGGCAAGGTTTGCAAACCAAATACTTATTCCCAACACACCCTCAGCAACAAGAATAGGAGATTTGGCTGCCCTTTGTGGGCAGATATTAGTTTTGATCAAAGCATGGATGTCCTGGAAGGGTACCTGAGGGACTGGACCATTGATTGGTAGCAGAAACAGCTACTGAGAGGAAACTGGTGCAACACAAAAGCTCAGGGGCAGTGGATGCTCAAACCTCTGCAACCTCTGCCACTGAGGACAAGATGTCACAAGATGTCCTTGCAGGACAAGAGCTGTGATTGCTCCAAAGCAAGGAGCTGTAAAGGCTCCTTTAGAGCACTAGGAGCTCAGAGGAGACAGCATCTTCCTGCCCTTCTCCCGGCCCCACAGCTCCAGCAATGCTGGTCATTTTGTGCTACTTCCAACCCTCACTCCTTCACTGAGGATGTCTTGACCATCAACACTGGCTCCACTCACCCGTCTTCTTCAGCTTCTCCTTTGGTTTGTCCTCACCTTCGCTGTGGCACAGAAATCAGTGTCAGGACCCAAAAAGCCTGTCCCTATGACAGCCCATATGACAAAGCCCTGCCCACCCCAATGAGAAGAGTACCTTCATTGACCCCCCCCCCTGCTCCCATGCCACTGTCCCCAAGGCCAGAAAGGTGGCTAAGAGACTGTGATGTCCATCTCAGTCAGGCCCAGTACAGAGATGATGCACAAGACCACAGAGCAACAGCACCATTTGCTAGAACCATGTGTCTATGAGTCTGTGGTTTCCATGCCCAGGGGACATAGAACTTCCAGGATGCAAAATGCCCAGTGACCAAAGTATGAAGCATGGGACCAACCCTCTTCCCATGGCCATGACACCTCCTGGCTCACGATGACCCTACACTCGGGAGGTTGCTGCCTTGGTTATGTTTCGTGTGCCTGCCTCATCCCATCCTGCCCGGCCAACACAGGGGTACCCACTCGCTCTTTTTGCTGGTAGGACCCTTCAGTTTGGTCTCCAGGCCCCCGAAGAAGCCCTTGACATTCTCTGTCTTGGCTGACGTGGTTTTCAGCAGCCGCTCCGCGACGTCCTTCTTCTCTGCCAGCCAGCTATTTGCTGACTTCAGGTACGAGTCGATGCTGCCCGTCGGCTTCTCCTTGGCCTCCAAGGGCAGCGTGTGGGTCTTGCCTGTGGGCAACACATCAGGAGCTCAGCTGGACCCATGGTCCTGGGTGCTGCCAGCTCCTGGAGGACCCGCTCCCAGCTACAAGATGCACCACAACGACCAGGAGGCAGACGGAAACAGCCCAGACCCATCCCAGTTCCTGTAGGTCTTTATCCTCCCCCTAGTTTCGGATAGAAAATCAGGAGTGACCACCACACGTCAAGCAATAAGCCAAGGTGCTTCTGGGCTGGGACATTCGCATCACATCCCCAGGGTCAGGGAACATCTGGGGGTTGCCACACACACTAGCCCTGGCTAGAAGCAATGATAAACCCTCATCTGCATGAGGTACCACCCCAACGAGGGCCTCTGGGAGGTTTGCACTGCTTCTTGGCCATGGAGGCTCTTTTCAGCTCAGTATCAGACAGAGTAAGACAAGCTTGGGTACCCTCTATCACCCTTCGCGTGCACAGGGCACACTTCACCACCAACACAAGCAGAGCCCCAGGGTGCAGGCACTCCTTACCCACGTAGTAGTAGGTGAAACACATGGTCATGAGGTTCTTGGCAGGGCTGAAATCATCCATCTGGTGACACCTGCCACAGAAGGAGGATTTGGTGAAGACTCCCAGTGATGGCAACCCATGGGTGCTGCCCCTCCTCGAGCCATGGCTCTGATCTCAGGGGCTTTCAGTGATGGCAACGAAGCCCCATCCCGCCCCTGACTTACTCAAACAACACGAGGGCAAAGGACTGCATCAGGCGGTAGAAGGTCTGCTCCGAGACGCACTTGGAGTTGCAGCGCTGCAGACACAAAGCCCAGGGTTTAGCACAGCTAAAGCAGCAACCTCTGCCCACCCCACGACCCCCCATGCAGGGAGATGGGCAGAGCCTCGCTCCTGGAGACAGGGGTTTGCCTCTTGGAACTGTTTTTGAAGGGAATAGGATGTTTCTGAGTGCTGATGGGATTTCATTTTACGTAAAAGAGGTGAATTCTGTTCCCACATTGCAATAAGCAACTGCTTCAAGATGCATTTATTCACATCTGCATCTCCCTGATAGTTCCTCCCTTTACCCGAGTTCCTGCCCTCCAGAAGTATTGTTTTGGGGTATTGCTGAATTCCCCTGGCCTGAGCCTCCTGCTCCAAAGCCCCAGTGCAGCGTCGCTGCTCCTTTGCCCATCTCTCCCCTTACCTGGGCACTCACGTATCTTGCAAACCACTCTCTGCCCTTCCCGTTCTCGCTGCTGCAGAGCTCACCAAACCTGGCCTTCTCTTCTTGGTCCAGATCCTCTCTGAAATGGGTTAAAAAGAGAGAAAAACACTATTAAAGGTGAGGATGTGGATGGCATCTTGTCCTGCCATCGTGGCTCAGCTCCTCCACCTCCATCCTGGTCCTGCGATGCCAGGAGGAAGCAGAGGAAGAGGAGCATCCATTTTGCCATCCCTCATCTTATGCTGCTCTTTTGTTCCTCCCTGGCAGGGGAAAACCAAAGGGAGGGGGACAAAGGAAGCGCTAAGCACAGCCTGAGCAGAGACTGAGCTCCAGAGACAGGCACTGTGCCCCAGAGCAAAAACAAACCCTGTTGCTGCTCATCACGCTCCGTTTGCTCAATCCTGCTTGACACGCTGAGCCACAGCATTATGGAGACCACAGTGATGGGAGCTGAGGGGATGCAGGGCTGAGGTGGGAGCCAGGGGCTGCTGCAGGGCCAAGGGGCACATGGTGAGCTGCTGGTGTTGGCAGGAGCATCATTAGTGGGGGAGAGGAGCTGGAGACAGAAGCACAGTGAGACCCCCAGCATGGGAAAAGGGAGAAAGGAGAGGGGTGGGAAGCTGGAAGATAAGCTGGGATGTGCCCAAGAAAGGGATGCAGGTCAGAGCATGCATCCCCCTGTCAGCTCTGACAACACCGGGAGCAACAAGCTGCGTTATCCAAGCACAGGGAAGGACACAAACCGATGTTCCCGGAGTGGAAGAGCAGCCAGATCCCACCCTATGGGATGCCAGGGCAGGAGGCTCAGGCCCCGTTCACTCACCCCCCGGTGAAGATCTTCTCCACGTAGTGCCGCATGAATTCCCGGCGCTCGGCCGTCTCCTCATCCCGGGCCGACTCGGTGCTCTGGCTGGAGGAGAAGGACTCGTTGGAGGAGGAGCGCTGGTACCTGCCCCAGTGCTGGGGGGAGTCGCCCATGTCGTTCTCGCTGTCTGCTGACTCGGTGGCATCGCTCTCCTCCCCAGCCACGTCCCCCGTGTCCCCCGGGTGCCCGTTGCCATTGGGGGCAGAGGGCTCCGAAGGGATGCAGGTGGGTGTTTCGGTGTCAAAGTCGATGAGGTTCCCTACAGGCACGTCCGGGGGGGCCTCCATGGCTCTCCCAAGGGATGTGGTGGTGTTGGGGGGCTTGCTCCTGGTCCTGTTGCCCTCACTGGGGTGTTGAGGCCATCGCTAGCGGGATGCCTGGGAGGACGGGCTGGCTAAAGCAGGCAGGTCCTTCTGAGCAGGGACACGTTACTGCAGGGCATCTGAAAGACAAGGGGAGGACAAGAGTGATGACAGGGCCCCAGGGAACCTCTGCCATGGACCTTGGACAAGGAGACCTACAATGTCCCCAGTATGCCCATCAGCAGCATGGAGGGACAAGACAGGGATGCACTTGTCAGGCAGAGCTGGCTGCTCTCCATCAGCCATGTGAATAAGCAAACCCATGCAGTGCTTGTGTGTTTTCTGCACTGTTCAAGAGGGGTTTTTATTCGTTAGCCCAGAAAAGAGACAATTTGAGCCCAAGCTCCATATGCCACATTTGGGATGTGACATCTCGCAGCCTGACAGGCAGAACTGGGCTGGCGTGAGCCAGCAGCTGGCAAGCACACTGGTGATTTTCCAAGGCAGCCCCAAAGCATCGTCCTCTCCTCTTCCCTCCCCTCTGCTCATGGGTCTGCCTGACCCCATTTGGAAACGGGACCTGGATGGAGCATCCCAGTGTTAAACATGCACCGACTTAAACCGGGAGTGGAAAGAGGATGCTGAACGCAACAGAGACTGTCATGGGATGCAGATGTAGGGCTTTAGACTGTGGTTAGATTAATTATGGCATCCAAGCCACATTGCAAAGGTCCTGAAAAGCATTGAAGCATCCCGGGCAGTACTGCATCGCTATCTGTGCAGCAAAAGGGGCAGACAAGGGGCTGCTCTGAAGCTGTCTCTTCATCAGAGTCACTCACGTCCTCAGCGAGCGTGTTTGTGCCCCAGGAGGTGGAAGTGATGCCTTCTGAGGAGTGAGCCTGGTACAAGCATCCCCGCTGCAGCAGCCGGGCATGGGGCCAGCGCAGGGCAAGGGAACACAGCACAGGAGCAGGGACAGCAGCACAGCAAAGCAGTGACATCCCCAGGGCAGCACAACAGCAGCACTGCCACTGCCCCGCTGCCTTCAAGGGAGCTGATCCCAGGGCACAGGCAACCACCCCCAGAGCAAGAACAACCCTGTATTTCTTTCAGCTCAAAGATTAGCACAGCCCAAAGGGCCAATGTCCAGTTCATCAGACAGGAGTTCAAAATAGAACACATCTGAAACGTTTCACCAAGCAGAGCACTCTCCCAGCTCGGCAGCTGGGAAAATAACCCACTCGTGGCAGGAGGAGCAGCTCTCCCAGCAGTTGCCTCCTCCTCCTCCTCCTCCTGCTTCCCAGGGACCCTTGGGGTCAGTGGGACGCTGGGACCCACAGGACAGAAAGGGAAGCATCCATATGCACCCAGCACCAAGTGGACATCACCACCCTTCCACTGGCACTGTGCTACCCCCTCCCTCACACTGAACCCTGCTCACACCCCTGCATGCACCTGAACC
>NW_009924607.1:0-4977 GCF_000696875.1 Nestor notabilis | reverse complement strand
CCCATCCATCCATCCATCCATCTATCCATCCATCCATCAATCCACCCATCCATCCATCCACCCATCATCCATCCATCCATACCCACCCATCCATCCACTATCCAGCCATCCACCCATCCATTTCCTATCCATCCATTCATCCATCCATCCATCCATCCATCCATCCATCCACCCCTCCATCTGTTCATCCATCCACCCACTATCCATCCATCCCCAGCCCTTCCCACTCCCAAGGCAGCTGCAAGATTCCTTTTTGCACCAATGGAGCAGCAGCACAAGCTCATTTCTGACCATCCTAGGCTGTATTTTAAGGGGTAGGAGGCCAGGATGCACTTGATGGCCTTTTCACACAGCCATGCTTTACCCTACACTCCACCTTGCTTATTCCCTGTGCACTGTGATCAGGAGTATGCCTGGAAGCAGAAGGCAGCACATCTGCAAACAGAGGTCTCTGAGATGATTTTCTCAGTTCGACATTGAATGGAAGGGAATTGGTGGGGACAATGAATCCACCCGTCCAGATAACAGGCACTGCATGGATGTGGCACTGAACAAAGCCTGGTGCAAAGGACTTTGTGCAGGTACAGTTCCAGATTCCCCCTTTCATGTGCAGCCTGTAAAGAAACAGCAGAAAATTCTCTACCAGGTGAGCATCCCTGTATCCTTTTAATTATCCATCCCAATCAGATTCATTCTCACTAAGTGACCCGGGGAGATGACAGTGTTTCTGCACAGGTACTTTGCAAACAGTGCCAAGCCCTGCACACAGCTGAGCAAAGGGCTTTGCAGAAGCTGCTCCAAGCAACACACTGCTTAGGAGCAAAACAAAGCCAAGATTAGGGAGTTCCAGCTCTAGAAAACAAACATAAATGAAGATGCATCACTTGGCATCATCTCTGGCACTGAGCAGGTCTGTATTGCCCCAGAAACCCAGCGCCAGCACAGCAGCAGCTCAGGGAAGAGGCAGCCACATCCAGAAAGAACAGTATTTATCCACACGTCATCAGAAAGGAAACAGGACTGTGCTGGGGCAATGGTGGCCCCTGGCTCTGCTTCAGGCCATGTGTGACCAGGAGGGCAGAGAAGCACCCCCAAGCTCTCTGCCAGATGTGCACAGCAGGCAGACGGCATCACCGCTGACCAGCCTTCGCCCATCCCTGTCCCCTCCAGGCAGCAGGACAGGGGCTAAGTGCACACAGCAGTGTGCAGGAGCTCACACACTCCACTGCCCAAACACATTGAACCATGTTTTCCTGATGTCCCTTCTCCATGTACACACATCCCGTGACCCTATGGAAGAGAGGACTTGGGGTGCAGGCTGAGCCAGATGCCAGCACTCGCAGTGGGTATAAGGAGTGTTACAAGCTAAGTATAAACCTGGCCAGGGCTGCAGGCAGCATTACTAAGTGCATTTCTGGCCAGAAAGGGTTTAAGCACTCACTAACCAGCTCATGATAAAGCCCTGCTCCATGAAGGGTGTTTCAATGCACTCCAAGTTTGATGGGTTCTTAGCACAGAGCCCAGAAGAGCTTCAAAACCAAACCAAGCCTCAGAGTCATCCCTGTACTCACTCCACAACCCAGTCATTGCTCCAGCAGAACAAACACAGGAAAGGAATAGCCAAAATACAAACCAAGAGCCCCAGCTCCTGCATTCTGAGCACTCTGCTCTATCAGTGCATCCCATCACCAGCCAGACACAGCCCAGGGCATCCTGCTCCTGGCTTGCCATTGCTGGGTCAAGCTTGAGAGTGAGTGAGGACTGTGCAATAAAACAAGGCTTTTTGGCTGCCTGGGAGCCTTACCACAACATCACAAGCTTCAGCATCATCACAAGCTTCAGCATCATTCAGGTCCTGCAGTTCCTGGGCTGAGTTTAACCACGAAGCTAAACCAGACAGACAAGGTAGCACACAGCTGACTACAGGCTTTCTCTCAAGCAAGCATCTTCCTGTACATCTGTATTCCCTACGGACATCTGGAGTACAACAAATCCACGTCTTCGCACTGGAGACACCAGCCCAGGAATATCATCAATGAAGAAAGAATTAGCTGGAGCCATCCATGCATGGAAATGCCGTGGTGCCCTGAAACTTTGGAAAAGGGTTGATTTTTACTAAGGAACATGGGGTGTTTAAAGCTGGTGCCAGGGGAGGAAGGAGCAAGGATCTGGGATGCAAAACAATGGAGCTGGGGATGAGGTAGGACCTTTTTCTGCTCTATTTCAGAGGAACGTCACATCTCTGCCATCCTTTTTCCATCAAGTCCCAGCACATCCTTTCCAGGGGACAGGACCACTCAGTCTAAGTTTGCAGCTGAATTCCTTTTTCTCCTTGAAAAGCTTGAGGATATGACACAGAGGGGCAAAGAAAATCAGCCCCAAAGTCTCACTGAGTGATGCTGAAGTGGTACCCATGGGATCAAGACCGGAGAACAGCGATGATGAAGGACACAACAGAGCCCATCTTTGAGCACAGCACCACCCAGCACTCGTGCAAGCAATGAACCAAGGTGCAATGCTCTCCCCAGGACAATAGCCTTGGCTGTGAGATGAGTGGCTTGGCCAAGGTGACACAGTAAACCTGAACCTGTCCCTCCCATCAGCACCACAGACCCCATCATCCCACCCAAACCCAGCAGCCACCCTGACCCCTGCAACACCAGCTATCTCACCATGCCAGTAGTGTGTCCCTGTGCGATGGGGTACATCCTGTCAGGCAAGAGGATTCCAGGATGAGATGCTTTCTCCCAGCATCCTTAAATCCTGCAGGCTTCCCCCTCGGGGTTGATTACAGGTGTGCTGGATGCTGAGGCTGGGTGCGCTGCAGGACCTCAACAATTCATGCCTGGGAAGTGGGATCGGATCCCAATTTGATGTGATGGAAATCCCAGTGTGGAGCAGGATTTAGCCAGTCTGTGCCTCATCGCTCCCCAGCCCACTCAGTCGCTAGAGGTGTGTGACAAACTCCACTAATCCGTGTATCAGCTCAGGCTGTGGGTGCATCATGTATAATGACAGCACTCGAACCCACACTCGCATCTGCCTCCTACGCAGAGATGGAGCTGCAGCCCGGAGCCATCAGGGGTGATTAAATACTGTAATTAAAACGAAGAAACCTCTGCCTGTCTTCTCACAGCTACAGGATTGCACCCTCTGCTCGCTGGGATGCACCCAGACACTTACTGCAAGGGCTCTGAAAGCCTCTGCGGACATCCAGCCCATTTGCATCCCCACTTAGAGATGCTACTCCAGGGAAGGGGAAAAGACACAATGAAGTCTTGAAGGACATATCCCATGACTCCATTTCCCAGCCATGCCAGAGGACACGTCCTTCCTAACCTTCAGGAAGGGGGATGATGCGTTGCTACCGCCTCCCACCGACTGTCCTGCTACCCTGGAGAGGATGCAGCCTGGAGAGACGGGATGACGTGGGGAGTCACTGCTGCTGGTGTGGCAGGGCGAAGGGCCATTGCCCAGCACTGGCACCTTTCCACGCTGCAGCTCACCACGGAGCTCCACTTGCCTCATCCTCCCTGTGCACAGGGAGTGCATCCGGATCCCTGCAAGGAGACCATGCAGCCACTCTGCACCCATGGGTCTGTGCTGGCACAGCACCTCTGCACTGGTGGGACGTGCCCTGGTGGGCGCTGGGCCAGCCTGGCCGGGCTCTGCAGAGGCACCCTGGACAAAGCTTTGTTTCTGCCAAGGAAAACTCCCTGTGCTCTAAGGGAACGGCCTGTTTCCTCACAGGGAACTGGTCAGTCTTGTTCCCTGGTGTCCCTCCTACAGTATGAACACCTGGGCAGCTGGGTCATGGCTGAGGGATGCTGACCCCTTGAGTGCCAGGTCCCTAAACACAGAAGCACAAGCACCTACCCCTCTTCCCAAAGTGTCCCATAAACATCTGAACACCCAAACCTCCTTGTTTAAACAAGTCCTGGGGCACAGGGCAGCTGAAATTCCCCCTCTGTGGGTCTGCTTGTCCCCATGCAGACCTGCTCTGCTCCCTGTGCGGCAGCCAGGACATGCTCCCTGTTCTATCAGGGTTTAAACTGCGCCCGCACCAAGGCACAGCCATGTTACCCTGACACTGCTCAGCCACTCACAGGCAGAGAAGTTACAGCCTCTGCAACTTAATAGAAGTAATACCCTGAATACTAGGCCCCAGCATCGATCCGCGGTGCTGCCCGCAAGCAGGACCCTTCACCTTCCCAAGCCAGCATTAACTCATATGGGTCACTTTACAGACCCAGCTCGTTCAGCCTTAATAACAGAGCTGCTTCAAGACAATCTGAAGCCCCTCAAGCTCCCACCTTGCCCTGCGTTGCAAAGAGCCCTTTTTTCCCAGCTGCCATCAGACACCAGATGGCAGCTCCCCATTCGCCTGGACTTCAGAAGGGAATTAAATGTCTCTTGAATAGACCTGTGCTGTGTAAGACCAGCTTTTGTGCCGAGCAGCAGCTTCTCCTTTAACACTTGCCAAGCAGCATAGCTTTCACTAACACACACACCACCACCACCCCCCGCTATGCACACACATCCCCAGAGAGCCCTGAAACTGGAGCTGTTTATTCTGCAATTCCAGCTTTTACCCAATTTCACCGGGGGCCCACATTGTGTTTTGGACATGAGCTCCCCTGCCCCAAACACATCCAGCCCCTCATTCCCATGGGAAACACTGCCTCCAGCCTCCATGGTTAAAGATGCAGCCTTTTGCTGGCAGAGCGCAGGCACCCACAGGGCACCCATCCTACCCCAGGAGGATGAATGCATCTGACCCACAGGCTGAGCTTAAAGCCAAGTCCTGCAGGAGATGGGGAAAGAGAACGGATTAAACCTCAGCGAGGGGAAGGAACCATGTTACCAAAGGCCTGTCCTCACGCAGGGTCACAGCGGAGTCGCTCCGGATGCTGCCCTCCCTTCCTGCCCTTGTCTTTACCTGCACGCAGGAGCCTCGTCGCACCGTTGTCAGCGGCA
>NW_009924606.1:0-3161 GCF_000696875.1 Nestor notabilis | reverse complement strand
CGTGTCCCCGCAGGCAGCCCGCTTCCGCCAAGTGGTACGACCGCAGAGACTATGTCTTCATCGAGTTCTGCGTGGAGGACAGCCGGGACGTGCACGTGAACTTCGAGAAAGCCAAACTCACCTTCAGGTGCGGGGCCGGGGCAGCTCGAGGCCGCTCCCTCTCGTCCCGTCCCTGGGTAGCAGAGACCAGCCCCCTCCTGGCTCCATCCTCCTGTCAGGCAGTTGCAGAGAGCAATAAGGTCCCTCCTGAGCCTTCTCTTCTCCACACTAAACCCCCCAGGTCCCTCAGCCCTTCCCCATCACACTTGTGCTCCAGGCCCTGCACCAGCTCCATTGCCCTTCTCTGGCCCCTCCAGCACCTCAATGTCTCTCTTGCAGTGAGGGGCCCAGAACTGACACAGGATTCAAGGTGCAGCCTCCCCAGTGCCCAGCGCAGGGGGACAGTCCCTGCCCTGGCCCTGCTGCCACACTGGTGCTGAGCCAGGCCAGGGTGCTGGGGGCTTCTTGGCTGCCATGTTCAGCTCCATCAATGGGGATCCTTTTCCATGAGCAGCTTCCCCAAGCCTGGAGCATTCCATGGGGCTGTTGTCACCCACCACTAGTGACCAGCTAGTGGGTAGAAGCGCAGGAAAGACACAACCACCAGGCTGGGAGCAGGGGCATGATGTGTTTGTTGATGTGTGGATGAAGCGTGTCTGTTCTAGGAGCTGGTTTGTACCAACCACCTCTTGTTTTCTCTCAACAGTTGTCTCGGAGGAAGCGATAATTTTAAACATTTAAATGAAATCGACCTTTTTAATAATATTGATCCAAATGTAAGTATCCTCCTGACTCCTTCTGGCTTCTTAGCGCGGTGTCCTGGGAGACAGCAGCTCCTTCAGGATGCTGGGGGCTCATCCTGCCTTGAAAGCGTCTCTGGCTGGTGTTTTTCAGGGCAAAGGGGGAGTTGAAAGCTCAAGATAAGTGATAAAAGCAGCTCTTGGGGATGATGCTGACAGGGCTTTTCCTCCCTTCCAGGAATCAAAGCATAAAAGAACAGACAGATCTATCCTGTGTTGTTTACGAAAAGGAGAGTCTGGTCAGGCATGGCCCAGGTTAACAAAAGAGAGGGCAAAGGTGGGTTCAGCTCCTCTTGTCTCCCTGCTTTTGCGTGGGGTTTCCTCGCTTGGGTGGTGTTTAAGTGCTGCTGCAGTTGTGATGAGAGCAGCACTTGGGCTTTGCCTTCCTGCGGTGCCAGCTCGCTGCTTGCTCGTCCTGCACTAACATCCCTGTGTCACGTGCAGCTCAACTGGCTCAGTGTGGACTTCAACAACTGGAAAGACTGGGAAGACGACTCAGATGAAGACATGTCCAATTTCGATCGCTTTTCCGAGGTAGGGGAACATGAATCCCTGGAAGTTGGGGCCTCCTTCCCTGGCCTCCCTCTAGGAAGAGCCTTCCTCCTCTTCCTAGTGGTCTCTGCTTGTGGGGCTTCCCCCTCTCTAACGTGGCTTTCTCTCTCTGGAGCAGATGATGAACAACATGGGTGGAGATGACGACGTAGACTTGCCAGAAGTAGATGGGGCAGATGATGTAAGTGCTTTGTAGGAAACACACGTTGCTCTGTGCTGGGGTCAGGCTCTTCAGCAGCACCAAACCCTCACTGGGGCTCACAGGGAAGAGCTTCCTCCTGAGATCCCACCTCATCTCCCCTCTGGCAGGTTCAAGCCATTCCCCTTGTCCTGTCCCTCCATCCCTTGTCCAAAGCCCCTCTCCAGGTTTCCTGGAGCCCCTTTAGGCACTGGAGCTGCTCTAAGGTGTCCCCTTCAGGAGCCTTCTCTTCTCCAGCTGCCCCAGCCCAGCTCTCCCAGCCTGGCTCCAGAGCACATGGGGATGTGATGGGTCTGTAGCTGCTCACACCAGTGAGGCCAAACTGAGCTCGTGCTGTGGCTCACAGGGTTCACTGCAGGAACGGGGAGTGGGGGGGAGGAAAAAGCTCCTTCAAGCCCAGTCTGCTCCATTAATGTTGTTATTTCTTCTCCCCAGGACTCACCAGACAGTGATGATGAAAGTAAGTCATGTCCCAGCATGATTCCGTGTGGCACCACGCACGTTCCCTCCTGTCACTCACTGAACCCTGGTCCTGAGCTAACGCCAGGGCTGGCTGAGGGCTGTAATCCAGGGGCAGCCTTTCCTGAAATCCCAGTTTGACCTTCCCAGCCAGCGTAGGCCTGGGCAGGCTTTGGCTTTCAGAGCATCCCTGCCCCTGGAGGTGGCTTCAGTGCCCGCACGTGGCTCTTCCTTGGGAAGAACCAGACCCAGATGCCTTCAACTGCCCCATGCCCTGGGCTGAGGGGGATGAAACAAGGCTTTGGAGCTACCCCAAACCCACTAATGCTCTTCTCTCTTCTCATTCCTCTCTAGAAATGCCAGATCTGGAGTAAGAAAAAGTGTCGTCTTCAGGGTTTGGGGAAAGAACTTCATCACAACATTTCATACCCGAGATAAGAATCCCTGAGTTGATAGCCCTAATGGGAGCTCCTGCATCCTTTAACCCATTTTCAGTCCATTTTCAATGGCTTCACTGGTGGTAGGTGTGTACCAGGGCACGGGGCGGTCTTAAAGCCACGAGAGGCAATAACTTTATGCATGAACCAGTTTTCCAGACTTCCAAAAGCAACCCACAACCACCACCCCCCAGTTGAGGTGTAGGCCATGGAGACAGAACAGTTGCAATAAAGTTTACAGAGCCTCCTCGCCTCGTAGCAGATGTAATTCCCATGGGACAACCCTGAGTTGACACCAAGTTGATAGAAATGAGCATTTTCCCCCCTTTTGCTCCCCCTTTTTACCCAGTCCCTCGTGGCCTGAAATGGGATGTTTGGACCGGGAACAAGAACTGGGGCTATTGGCTCATGGTGTTGGGGCCCTTCCACTAAACTTTGTATTGAAAAGGCAACACCAATTCCCCCCCGTGGGGTCGTTCCATCCCGAGTCACCGTGTGCCGGTGGCTGGAGCCTGTCCCCGGTACCCTTTGGCTCTAAAGCTTTACACCCCCCTCCTCCTCCTCCTCTCCTCCGGGGCGATGCCTGTACATTGTTGCTTGTTGAGCTGTTCCTTTAGACCAAATCCTATTTGCACTGTGGGTGTGGAAGCGAGAACGGGGGGAGGCACCGGGGGC
>NW_009924605.1:6661-7043 GCF_000696875.1 Nestor notabilis | reverse complement strand
GCACCGGAGCACAGCAAGCCCCCGGCCGAGCCCCGGGCCGGTGCCCAAACCCAGCAGCGTCGTTGCCACCTGGTGGCTACTGCAGAGAGCGCTGCGGGACTCCAGCCTGAACCCCGCACCCCAGGGCCGCCGAGGGGCACCCCTGCCCACACCCGAGCGCCGAGCACAGTGCCCTGGGCCCCTCTGCTCCCTCCCCGGGAGGAGAGAAAAAATAAATACGGGGGGGGGAAAAATACAAAAAAGTTTATTGCAAACTACTACAATAATTTATTGAAGCAAACTGCATGCGAGTGACGGAGACACCGAGGGGAGGAAGAGCTGCAGGGGGCTCTGTCAGTTTTAGGGTTTTAAAGGGGAGTGAGAGAGGAGCTACACCATCTCC
>NW_009924605.1:0-6586 GCF_000696875.1 Nestor notabilis | reverse complement strand
GACTCTGGTTAGAGGACAGACAGGCTGAGAGCAGGAAAAGAAAAAAGGATTGCTACAAGAGGTGTGCATGAAGGACAGGGCAGGGAGTGGCAGGGATCAGAGGTGTCCGGGCTGGGAAGCAAATGGGCTGCTCCATTCCACACCCCATGGCAAACTCTTGGCTCCGCTCGGGGCAGTTACAGAACGAGGCAGCCCCTGTTGCCTCCCAGCCTGGTGCCACATGTTGGTCACCAGAGGGGAGTGAGCCCTTGACCCTACAGCAGTTTAGTGCCATCCCTCAGAGAGCAAGCCCCGAGCCTCAGTGTAGTGTTCTGTGCAAGGCTGTGCCGCAGGCAATGGGCAGGGCACAGGACCGGGCACTGTGGCAGGGCGGGCACTGGGGCAGGGCGCCAGCCGACGTGCCCCCGCACAACACGGCTTAGCCAGCCCCTGACTAACCCCACACAAGACCCACACTGCTGGTTTGGGTTTGAACACGTCTCATCCTGCTGCTTCTCTGTAGGCTGCAAAGGGGAGGGCACTGGCTGGGCACCCAAAAGCTTCCTGCTAGAAATCACAGTAAATGTGATCCAAGCAAGAAACTGGTTTAACAGCACATGGCCATGGACCTGATGTGCACTGTCCCAGGAGTTGGGTGTTCAGTACACAGGGCCCTCATCCTTATCTCCAGGAGAGGCTTATGGTCAGCTGAATCTCTGCCACAGTGCAAGAACAGAGGATGCCCACACCCGGGGCACAGACACTGTGCAAACTACTCAGCCACGAACTGCCCCACCACCAGAAGTGTTTGAACTTGCTCCGTCAAAGGTATTAGTGTAAGGGGGAAAGAGAGGGGGCAAATCAGGACAAACGGCCCAATAGAAGCTGTCAGGCTTGGGCCACAGCTGTATTTCAAGGCAGCATAGGGGACAATGTGGGTGTTCAGAGCCAGTTTCCTGTAAGTAGTTCCCAATTAAATTCCATGTTTTACTGCTGTTCTCCAGACCCCAGGCACCCACTTTTGCCTAGCTATGTGCTACAGGCCAATACAGCCAATTATGTGCTCAGAACAAGATACATCAGCTCTGCTCCCAACTGCGTAAATCCAACCAAAAAACCAAGCAAACAAAAAGCGCAGGTTTTCCTTCACCTCCTCCAAAAGCACTACAAATTCAAGGCCACTGAATCGCCACACAAAGTTTCAGGTAAGGGCAAAAAGATCCAAGTCTCCCTAGCAGACACGTCATATCCTATGTAAACTTTTCCAAGGGCTCAGTGCTGTCCTAACTGCACAGCAACACACGAACCGCCACGTTTCATGGAAAGCAGGACTGTTTGTGCGGGAGAGAGCAGCTCTGGGAACGCAGCTGCACAACGCCCTCCCCCCAGAATGGGGGCAGGGAGAGAAGCTGACAGCCCCTGAGCCCTGCGTCAGTCTGTTGCTGTGGATGAACAACCCTCTCCAGTCCCTGCTTCTGTATCTTTGCCTAGACCTGGAAAGGAGAGGCAGAGTTGGACGAGGAGCACAACATCCCTTCAGCAGCAAGCAGCTCACAACCGTCCCAAGTCTCAAGAACAAGCTCCTGGCTAATGACATTCTTCCCTGAAAAGCTGGGGGGTGGGGGTGGGGCCGCCAAGATAGCATTTAATGCAAGGAGCTCACCCTGACCTGGGAGGAAGGGAGGCAAGAGACAGCTGTTCCATCACTCACCTCATCCTCCTGCTAAAATGCTGCTGCAGAGGCTCCCACTTCAAACAGGCTCTTCTCCAGAGGCTCTCACTCTACTCTGGAAAAGCTGCGAGACACATCTGACTCCAGAGGCTGCCTTCACCTCAGCTCTCCCAGCTCCTGTTCCGATGGCACGACGTGCTCCCTTGCAGCTCACTAGTGCGAAGGAGCCTGGGAAACAGCCTGAACCCCTTCCACCCCCACCCCCTACGAACATAACTAAAGAATACCGACCCTTTTTTAATCAATAAATAAGGAATCTTGTTACCACAACACAAACCCGAAGCATGTTCAAAGTGCAAATTACTGTCGTCAAACTGGGATGCTCCTCCTTGCCTCTCCCACGCAGGGCTCCCGTAGCCCCCGGGCCTCTCCAAGCAAACATGATCTATGAGCCAGGGCGTTCCCTCCATTTCCTGCCAGAGCTGGAGCAGAGGAGCGCGGTGGGGAGAGTGATGTGCCTGCTCCACAGCTCACCCTGCTGCGTGAGGGGCCTAAAGTGCCAAGCCAAACTCCCAGCCCCAGGAGGAAGAAAGAGACTGCAAGGACCAGAGTGCAGCAATGCATAGAAGTTGGGACCGGGGGCAAGAGGGAGTCCTAAGAAACCTGTCCAGAGCACATCAAATTCTTTCTAATTTGCAAGTGGGGCCACATGAAGGAGCCAGAACGGCATCTACTTTGGGCTAGAGGAAGGCCTTCAGCAGTTCCCGCCCCTCTCCACCCCCCCTTGGAGAAGTATGTAGCTCAATCCAACTTGCTCTGGAAACGGCAGCATGTGCCCCTTTCTGCAAAGGAGCAGTGGGAGAGCGAGAAGTGGTTGCGAGAAAGAGGATGTGCTGTGATCCACGCTGGAGGGGAGCAGACCCTTCAGTTCTTTACTACAATTGTGAGTTTTGTTTAACTTTCCTGGTTTTTTCTTTCTTTCGTTCTCTTTTCTCCTCCTTTTAAATACAGAGTCCAAACTGTCCCAGCACCCGCGTGCTCCCACCCACTAGGGTCCAGTGGAGTCTGAATCTTCGATGAGCACCTCAGCGGTGGCTCCCAGGATCTCGGTGTTCATGACCAGCCCCTCGGGGTTTGCGCTGCTGCCGCTGCCCACAAAGAGCTTCCCATCAGCCACCAGGCTCACGCGCTCGGCCGCGCCACAGAACGTCTTGGGCATCCCGTCGGGATTGAGCAGCAGGCAATCCGCAGGGGCAGCGCTTCCCAGCGGGTCGGGAAGGAGGGGCAGGCCCTGGCCATCGGTGGGCGGTGCAATGGCCTCAGGATTAGTGCCCAGGATGTCAGTGCTGGTGATGAGGGCGCCTGCATTGGCAGCCAGTGCTTCAGCAATAAGCACTTCGGGGTGGCTCTTGGCTTTGTGAGCCACGACGCTGTCCTTCTTCTCAAATTTCTTGCCGCAAATGTTGCAGGAGAACTGGTAGAAGGAATCCGCATCGTGCTTCTTCATGTGCCAGTTGAGGGAAGCCTTCTGCCGGCACGTAAATCCACAGATCTCACACCTGGGAGGGGAGAAAGGGGAGGTCACAACAAAGGGATGTGCCCACCCACTTGAGGGAACACGAGAGGAGGGAGGCAGCCCAGGAAAACAGCAGGGGCTCACTAAAATGGGATGTCACAGTAACTCCAGCTCTTCCAGTTTTATGTAGAGGGCTTACGTTCCTCGGATCTCTCCTGAGACACTAACTTAAGGAGTAAGTAACAGAAGTGGCAGCTCAAACACTCATACAGGTGTGTGTTTAAAGAGAGCTGGAACACCAGGAACAAGTTCCACTCCTGACTTCAGAGCTGCCCCTGCTCTCAGTGGAGTCCAAGAACGGGTGTATCCAAGGGTCCCTCAAAGTAGGAGAGCAAGAGACAGGCAGAAGTACTCACTGCAAAGGCTTCTCGCCCGTATGGATCATTCGGTGCACCGCCAAGTTATGAGAACTCTTAAATGCCCGGGCACAGTACTCACAGATGTAATCCCTTTGATCTAAAAAGCAATACCAGTTGGAGCGTTACTCTCCTGCAGGCCGGCTCCCCTTCCCAGCTCTCACATGTTGCAGGTAAAGCTGCTGAAGAAGCAGCAGAACCAGAAGTGCTGGGAAGCCAGCAGGCATAGCAGAGAGGAGGAGTCCCAAAGTACACCACAGCAGCTCATCTGGACAGTTGAGGCGTGATTAAGACTCTCCTGAAAGCCAATTATCCATTCTGACCGATACTGAAGGACTGGCAAGTTAGGATAAAGCTTGGCTTGTTTTATTACTCTACAGAACTCCCAAGTGATACTTGCCAGGGGGTAAATTAAAAACTCTTAAGGAAACAAAAGAAATGGGCTATAAAGATCATAATCCAGAAGGAAATAATAACCTCCTGCTGCTGCGCATCTATGTCATCTGCCTTGGCTTCACACTCCCCAGAAATCCTCTAGCCTCTAGGCTTTTCCATTTCCCCCCCTCTTTGTTCACTGTCCCAAGGAGCAGTTTGTATCCATTTCCCACCTCCCAGTACCTGTGTGGTGTTTGGCATGCCGCAGGAGCTGCTTCTGGAGTCGAAAGAGACGACCACAGGAGGGATGAGGACACACGTATTTTTTCTTCAGCAAGTGCTGGTACTTTATGTGATGCTATAAAGAAAGAGTGGAAGATTGTAGATAATCTCTACATGGCTAAGAGGACAGCTGGGACCCCGCAACAGGCTACCAGACTCCAATCACCGATAAGACACCCTTACACCATGAACACAAAGGCTTTGATCTCCACCGAGAGATTGCAGACATCTAGCAACAGGACAGACACACATGTGGCCACATCTGGCCACAACTGATTAAGTCTACCCAAAAGACAGCATCAGAAACGAGCACTTCAATGCTGGGTAAGGATTAGCTGCCGGTTCCCAGCGGCCCTTCCCTGCCCTCACACCATTCGGGAAGCGAGGAATCCCAACGAACCTGCAGGTACCGCGGGTGAGCCAGGACGGTGCCGCAGCCTTCCATCTCGCAGCGCACATACTGTATCGGGGGCTTCTTCCTAAGGCGGCAGTGAGGAAACGGGCCGCGGTTAACTCTGGGCTCTGAAGCCAGGGCAGCAGCAAGAGACACGAGCGCAAGTGCAGCTCCATGATGTGAGAGCAAGGGATTACTGCTCCAGTATTCCTGTTTGGGCTGTGCTGTTACAGACTCTGTCCAAGAGTTCCCTCCCCTCCTTGAGGGCTCTCCCCAGAGCTGAGAAAACTCCGGAAGACACAGAGTTCCCAAACCTTTCACTGGGCAATGCCCAGCAAGGGATGAACTCAGAAGTGGGGTCAGGAGAAGGTGGGAGTGGATGGTTCAGTTGAAAGAAATCAAAACCCCACACCTACAGAAGGGGTGTCCTGGGTTCAGCTACAGCAGCCATTTTTTCTCTTTCTTAGTAGCTGGTGCAGTGCTGTGGTTTTGACTTTCAGTCTGGGAACAACGCTGATAACACCCATGGTTTTAGTTGTTGCTCAGTAATGTTTACTCTGACCAAGGACTTTCTCAGTCTCATGCTCTGCCAGGGAGGAGGGGAAGCTGCGAGGAAGCAGAGACAGGACACCTGACCCGAACTGGCCAAAGTTCATACCACAGCACGTCATGCCCAGTATATAAACCGGGGAGAGTTACCGGGAAGGCCCAGATCACTGCTCGGGTCGGGCTGGGTATCGTTTGGCAGGTGCTGAGCAATTGTCTCCTCTCCCCTTATTACTTCCCTTATCATTATTATTGGTAGCAGTAGTGGTTTGTATTATACCTTAGTTACTGGAGTGCTGTTATCTCAACCCGTGGGAGTTACACTCCTTCGATTCTCCTCCCCATCCCTCCGGCAGCGGGGGAAGGAAGAAGGGGAGGGAGTGAGCGAGCAGCTATGTGGTTCCGAGTTACCAGCTGGGCTTAAACCACGACAAGGGGTAATGGAAGGAGGGAAGACAAGGCACACTGCTTCCCCACCTTTAAGGCAGATTTCTATACTGTGCAGGAGAGACGGCTTTGAGACAATCAACATCTCTGTGCTGGACACAAGGGAAGCAAGTCTTCAGAACAGAACTGAGCAGAGAGGATCACTTACCTTCTCTTGGGAAGCCTTGGGCTCTTGTCGTCCTTTCTCCTCCTTCCTCTCCTGTAACAGGGTTACAGAAACAGAACTGAAAGACTACACTGGTGGCAGGCAGAGTTTTTGAAGTGCATGCTACAAAGCAGGAGCATGCTACAAGAAATACTACAGAACTCTTCCACACTTCCAGGCTGGAAAGTAACACTGCACCCGGCAAGTCAGCACCTGCTCCAGCTCCCAATGCTCCAGAGCTGCTAATGAAACACTCCTGCAATAGCTGGCAGATTCTCTAAAGAAGTGGGGTAAGCAGGCCTCCATGCAAACTGTCCCTGCACCTCGCAGAACTGCCACACCACACAGAGCACACTCCTGTGGCGCTGTGGTCGCCATGTGACTGGTACCTGGAGGATGCTTTTTCCTGCATCACATTCCCTGGCATATGGCAGACCTCAAATCCCCCTGCCTCTGCCAACAGTCAGGCTGCAGCTGCATGACAACCTGCTAGGTCCAGCAAACCACGCTGCTGAACGTCGTTGCCTGGCTCAGATGTGTCTCAGCTGACCACTGACACCCATCCACTGGAATCCGCACAGCTCTGGGAAAGCCACAAGCCAAGAAGCTGCTGTCAGAAAGCACCAACCCTTGTGCCACTGTGGAGGGAGGAAGGGCTACTGTAAAAAAAGCCTCCACCAGGCATCACACACTTCACATTTTCTCTTTTAAACCTCCAACTGTCTGAACAACTTCCACCTTTGTCATTAAATCCATCCCTCTCCAGGCTGCACATCAGCACACAGGGAAATATAACCCCCATTTTCAAAAAGGG
>NW_009924604.1:1353-3747 GCF_000696875.1 Nestor notabilis | reverse complement strand
GACGCACTTTCACTTTTACTGCCTTTTAACAAGCTTGTGTTCCTCTGAGCTTCCTTTTAATAAAGGTTTCTCCTGACTTTGGCCTTGGTGTGGGGCTGTGTTCAGGGGGCATTGAGGGGTGGGACCCCAGCCCAAGAAAGCAGTGGGGTTGGGGTTATCTTGTGGATTGGAACCGTGTGTCCCTGCCTGGGGGCACTGTGGTGCTCTACCCCCTCCCCTGCAATTCCACATGCTCCCATGTGTGGGATGGGAGCTGGGGCCGATCCTGCCCCATTCGGCCCCCCCACAGAGGCTGTGTCGCAGGGGGACAGGGCTCTGGCTCCACATAGGGGTCACTTTCTCCCTGCCTTCACCCTGGGCTGGGGACAGCGGTTGCAGAGGGTGCCAGTGAGCACAGCTCCTCCCGGAGTGCGGGAGGAGGGCAGCGGGCCATGGATGTACCGCACCAGCGCGCTCCCGGTGGCTTCCCGGCTGCCCCAGCACCTCTTGTTCCTGCCTGAAGGACCAAGTTCACAGCTCAAGGTCCCCATGTCCCTGCTCGCTGGGGTCAAGCTGGCTGCAAGCCCAGTGCCAGGCGGGGACGTGCCACTTCCTTCCCCTGTTTGTGCACTTGTTCCCTCCTCTTTACCCGCCTCCAGCCTCTTTCTCCTTTAAACAGCCTGAGAAATGTTTAAGCCCAGACCATGCTGGTCCCAGCCCTCTTCCCTGCAGCCCCGTGGGACTGTGCCATGCTGTGCTATGCTGTCCCCAAACCCAGCAGCCAGGAGGGCAATGGCACACAGCCTGCCTGTCCCCTGTGCTTGAGGGGGGTGAGCCAGTGTGCTGCTGTCACAGTGTCACCCCATCACAATTCAGCTGGAAGGCTCTCCTGCTGCTCTGGTCCATGGGGCTCCTGCCCCACAGAGCCAGGGCAGGAGGATGGGGAGAACAGGGTGGGTGGCATCGGTCCCCTGTGTGCTGCACCCTCAGGTTGATGTTTGTCACCTAAGGTGATTGAGGTGCTGAAGCTTTTATGCAGGGTTCCCAGCCCAGCCATATGCCAACACATCCTCATCCCTGTGCTCAGCAAGATCCAGGTCTCCTTCTGTCCTCCCTGTTCTAGTTTCATTGTGGTGGGGGGTGATGGTGATCTGGAACGCTGCCCGAAGGGGTGACACCCCATGGGGGGAAGTGGCCACTGGCTTTCACAGCGGGCACAGGGAGAGGACTCACCCCAACACCCCGAGCTCAGCTCCCATGAGCGAGGGAATCCCCATAGCAGCACAGCTTTTCCCCTGAGCAAAGGTGAACCTCTGATGGCATTCACCATCACATTTCCCAAATAGGGAACCTCACGGGATGATGAGCCCTTGTGACTCCCCGTCCCCATGAAAGCAGCCCCTCCGTTGGCTACAGAACCATGTCGCCCATCTCTAGGGGACGCAGTGGCAGCTCCCCATGAGCCAGAGCAGCACAAAAGTAACTCCTGTGCCCCCCAGAGGTCATTCCCGGTGCAGCTGAGGGGCTGCCCTCCTGCTGCGCCGAATTGCTGGAGAAAGAGCTGATGACAGCTTGTTTCCAAAGGGCGCAAGGCGGGTTGGGAAGTGCTGTCTGGTTTATGGCCAATGCACCATGGATACAGGTTTAGGTGATGGGCACCCTGAATGCATCCTGCGTGCCCCGTGGTCCTCAGCTCCTGTTTGCTCCCATCGCCCATTCCCTGGCAGTAACCCTGCAGGGACTGTGCCTGTCCAGCTCTGGGCTACAGACGTGGTGCTGAGCCCAGGCACTTGTGGTGTCTCCTGTCCCTGCGTTGTGAGGTTTGAACTCAGAGGAGTCAGGAGAGCCCAGCAGTGGGACGAGCTCTGGGACAGGCTGGCCTTGGCTGGGGGGCACCTTTAGGTGCTGGCACAGCAGAAAGTTTGCCAGAATTTATAACTCCAATTGTAATCCCCCTTGGAGGGTCCAGGCAGGTTTTGGGGGCTCTGTATGTCCCTGTAGTATGTCTTCTCTTGGGTGCGGTACTGCCAGCACCACCTGCCTTGCTTCTGCATCCCACCTCACTCTTCAATATTTCAACTTCCAAAACCCACTTGTGTTTATTCTGCAAGAAAGTAACTCGGGGAGGTGAAGCACAGCATCGTTTACCCAGATTAGTGAGAGAGCTGGGCTGGTTCAGCTGGAGAAGAGAAGGCTCCTGAAGGGGCCACCTCAGAGCAGCTCCAGTGCCTAAAAGGGGCTCCAGGAAACCTGGAGAGGGGTTTTGGACAAGGGCCTGTAGGGACAGGCCAAGGGGAATGGCTTGAACCTGCCAGAGGGGAGACTGAGATGAGCTTTGGGGCAGAAGCTCTTCCCTGGGAGGGAGCTGAGGCGCTGGCACAGGGTGCCCAGCGAAGCTGTGGGTTGGCACACGCA
>NW_009924604.1:0-1320 GCF_000696875.1 Nestor notabilis | reverse complement strand
CTAGTGGAAGGTGTCCCTGCCCGTGGCAGGGGTTGGAACTGGATGAGCTTTAAGCTCCCTTCAACCCAAACCAGTCTGGTTCATATCATTCTGTGATTCACAAGATGCCAGCAAGTGGCTGCTTCATTTAATTCCTGCCCTATCCCCCACCTGGGAAGCAGAGCAGAGCCCTGGCATCCTCCCCACAGCCAAGGCCAAGTCCCCCTTTGCTGCCAGTGGCTTTGGGGCACACTTTGGGAGCACCCATGGCAGGAGATGGGGGCACCCACCGCCTCCCTCCCCGGGGCACCCACTGCCTCCTGCCACCAGTAGCAGTTTTGCCCTGGACTTCACCCCCATTTCCAGCTGCTCCTTCCCCATGTTTGAAAGCCATATTGACCCTGAGGTGTCCCAACTGGGACTAAGCAGGGATTTTAGCAACACAGTAGTGTGAAAAGGCCCGCCCAGGGCTTTGCTTTGATCTACGGCAGAGCCCCACCATCACCCAAACCCCTTCCCACACTCCCTGGCAAGGTGATCCTGTGTTGCCACTGCCCCCAGGGGATTTATTCCCTGCCTGTTTCTCTAGCACCTGCCCCCATTTTAGTTTGATTTGATGCGATGTGACGATGGCCATGCCCGACAGTTCCAGCCCTTGGACCTTTTTCCTCCTCCCCAAGGGCAGGGCACAGCACTGAGCCCTGCGCTGCACTCCCCGGAGTCCTTGGATCCCCCCGCCAAGTCCCAGGTGCACTTTTTCCGCCTCTTTTCCCTTGCACCCACCTGGAGTAGCCGGGAGATGGTAAAAATAACTGTGCTGCATCATTGCAACTGCTCCGGGCTCAGCTTGCAGCCGGTTGTCCCTGCGGGAGGAGGGGACCGAGGGAGCTCCATGTGCTGCAGCTTGCTCACATTGGGCTGGGGAAACATCTTGGGCTTGAGACCAGGGTTAAGTGAAGCCAAGCTCAGCAAAGCGGGATGGCCTCCTGAGGTCCATGTGAAGGGAGGCAAACCTGGCTGGGGTTGTGCCTCCAAACATAACTGGTGCGTGCTCCTTTCTGTAAGTAAAACCCCAGGATACACCGAGAGGGGTGGGAAGAAGCACTCTGGCCCAAGAAGTCGCCGCACCACATGTACACTGGGAGTGGTGGGAAGTTCTGCCCAGGCGCGGCTTTATCTAGTTCTTTTATCCAATTATCTGTTTCTTGTTTGTGAAAGCAAAGTTGAGTTTGTTCTTTGTGAGTGCAGTTGAGCTGGGCTGGGGCAGCTGGAGAAGAGAAGGCTCCTGAAGGGGACACCTCAGAGCAGCTCCAGGGCCTAAAGGGGCTCCAGGAAACCTGG
>NW_009924603.1:429-691 GCF_000696875.1 Nestor notabilis | reverse complement strand
GCGACCCAGTGACACCCCATAGATACCCCACGGCGACCCAGTGACACCCCATAGGTACCCCACAGCAACCATGATGAACCATGGACATGCCATAGTGACCTACAGAGACCCATAGACACCCCATAGTCATCCACAACAGCCCATGGACACTCAAACAGATCCCATAGATCCCAACAGACAGCTGCCCCATGGAGCTAGGGGAGTCCAAGGGGTGCAGCAGCAGTTGCTAGGGTCCTCTAGCAGTTGCTGTGGGTCTCTGTGG
>NW_009924603.1:0-311 GCF_000696875.1 Nestor notabilis | reverse complement strand
CATCTTTGGGTCACTATGGAGTGTCCATGGTTGCTGTGGGGTGTCTATTGGGCACTGCAGGTCTCTATGGGATGTCTATAAGGTGTCTATGGGGCTGGGGGGTGCCCTTCAGGGGATTTAAGGAGGCTTATATGGGGCTTTATGGGGGTCTATAGGGTGTCCATGGGGTGCTGTGGATGGCTATGAGGTGTCTACGGTCAGTCTGGGGTGTCTATGGGTCACTACATGATGTCTGTTGGTCTCTATAATTCACTATGGTGTGTCCATGGCTTGCTAAAAGTTGCTGTGGGGTGTCTATGGGTTGCTCTAGC
>NW_009924602.1:18007-20915 GCF_000696875.1 Nestor notabilis | reverse complement strand
ATATATATATACACATGATCAGAAAACACCACAGACAACCCAAAGCACTTATGGGCAAACCACTGATTTGCAATTCCAAACCACTTCTCCACCGGAATCCTCCACTTACTATCTTATCTGATCTTCTCTCAGGGAATCCCCCAAACCACCTCTTGCTTTGAAAGGACCTCTCTAGCTCTACTGTTAGTGCTTCTTAGCATTAAAGGTTCCCATTGTTTAGGGATGGGCATAAAATGATGACAAACTAACAGCATTTTTATACATTCTCTTCTCCTTTTTTTTTTGCGCATTGCTGTACCACTTAGTTTCTGGGAAACCAACCCTTATCATGTAACCAAGCTCTGCCCTCTTTGCCAAATAAAGGCTGCCATACCCAAGACAGACACACACTTTTACTGGTCCACCACATGTAAACATTAACCTAAAATTTTTAGAAGGCACACATGCTGTGATCTGTACCAACAGAATAACAAATAAATGCTGCTTTACTGATGTTCAAGAAACATTTTAAAGTCTACAACCTTTGGCAATTCTGCCTGGTGGCATAAAACCAGCTGTGTTCAGCTAGAACAGTACAAAGTCGCTGTTAAAAAACACTGCAGACCCACTGCACCGCACTGACAGAGCAGCCGAGTCAAGGCTGAGAGTGGTTGAAGACACTTCTTATTATCAAAACACCCTTATTATCAAAACACCTATTAGATGGCCTCAGCACTTCACAAGCATTATTTAAATCCCTCTGCAGCCTCTTAACATGGCAACTTTTACCCATTCCCACTTTGCAGGCAGAAGTACACAGATGCAAAGGAAATGGTATAGCATCAGTTACAGAATAACAAGTCCCAGACTTCTGAATGCCAGCTTAAGTGTGCAGGCGTTACACTAATGTCCTTTGTCCAAAAAATCTATTTGCTGAAATGAGTGAGAAACAAAGTAAGAAAGTTCTTCTCTCCTTGTCATTCTGCCTGCTAAGAGGAAAAAACCTTAAGAATATACCTTCAATTTGGAATCAAAATCCTTCCAGCAAACAGTTTTTGAGGAACGCTGCATGGAAACACCTGGTTTAAGTGGGGACATTAGAAGGCCAAAAAAAGTATCATGGAATAATGATGCTTTTTTGGACAATCAGTATCAGTCTGTTCCTGGCATTATTTTTGGAAATGGTATCGCTAATATGACAGCTATGATTTGGAGCCTTCAAAAGGCATAAGCTATTGGCATTTTAAATACATTACATACAAACATGCATGCACCCCTACACCCACACTAACTCTGAATATTTGTTCTGCTCCTGTCTGCTGGCTCTTCTGAGCATACTCCACAACAGATTGCTTCCTTCTCTCATCCCAGTTTTCTCCTATAGGAGCTTTACATCAGGCATCCAAATATAAAGGGTACAAAGAGACTTGCATTAACATACTGCACAGCAGCAGGGATTCTCTGGCACTAAATGGACTTTCAAGCCTTTCAATTAAACTATTACCCAAAAAGGTGTGGGTGGCTTATTACTAAAGACAGCATCTATTTCAAAAAAATGGAAAGTACCATTAGAAACACCTAATATAACTCTTATTAACTTATTTGAATCCAGTCCTGAGCACATTGGGTTTTTAAGTGTCTGCTAACATAGCATTCTGTTTGCCTAATTAAGTTTTCAGTAGGGTAAGCTATAGTTCTCATGCTAATATAAGGAACTGAAAAAAATCACATATAAACCAATGTCTAGCATGATTTACTTTTATTGTGTAAGAATTTGCTATAGGCTTTTCAACAACTGCTAACTAATTTTCCATCAAAAAGGACAATTGCTGGACCAATTCCCATTGCAGCCCAAGCAATGGCAGCAACAGACTCATCTCTAAGTTATAAACCCTTCACGCAATCTCTACATCACTTACTTGGTTTTCCTCATCACTTTTTCCCCTTGCTGGTCCATATTCTGAACCTTGAGCTTATTTCCCAGCCGTGCTGGCAAGCAGCACCACAACACTGTATCTGGGGAACATCCAGTGAAGGAAAATTACCATTAGCCCAAAAAATTAGTCTTAAGAGGCTTAAAAGAAATCTCAGGGAATGAACTCACATCTCCATGACAAATAATTAGCAAAATAAAGATAGAATACTGAAGCATCTCAGCTTTCTGCTACATTCCAAAGCAGCTTATTTTCCCCCTCAGTTTTATTCTTGCTGCATTTAAAATGCTCACTTGCAACTTCCAAAGAAGAAGAAAACGGGGGGGAAAAAAACAAGTGACAACAGAATGCTTTGCCTAGAAAGAGATTTCTGCCTGCTGAGTCCCTGCACCCAACCCTGCTCTAGGCAGGGCCCCGACCCGCATCCCTGTGGGATCTGCTCATGGGGTGAGTGCTCCTGGAACAGGCCCAAGACTTTTTAAGCTGTATTACAGCATTAATATAATTTACAAAATGGTTAAAAATCAGAATGTTTTTCCTTCATGAAAAATAACACACTTAATGCTTTTCATCTGGCACATAAAATTTACAATACCTCCAGGAACATTTTCTTTGGTTAAATCAACACTATTGGTACTTTTTTAGCCTTTAAGCATATTACAGGCCCAGCTTTTTATGGGTTTTTTTGGTTGTTGTTTTCACCCATTGTAATAAACTTTTCAGAACCAGAAATGATCAACAGTAAAAAGCATTCCCATGTCAAACAATTTTAACTACTGCTTTCAAAACAATAATAAAAAAGGGAGGGGGGTGAGAGGGGTGGGAGACCGGCTTCAAACCCAACTCGTATGGTAACTATCTCGATACAATTAATATAAAGTAATCGTCTGTAGGGGCAAACTTCAGCGCTCTCCCCAAAATTGTTTCCATGCCGCTTCCATCAGGCAGCCGCAGCAGATGTTGGCTGTTAAAGGGCGCAGACGACACAGTTCATG
>NW_009924602.1:0-17787 GCF_000696875.1 Nestor notabilis | reverse complement strand
CCCCCCCCCCGCCTGCCACTCCGCACTCGGCTCCTCATTAACTGGGCGGCGATCCAAGTTCATCTGGGCCCCAGAGAAAGGCAATGCTTGTGTTTAGACCGCACAATACTGACATAACATTAACAGATTTACATATGCAAAACTGTGAAGCAACAGGCATTCCCCCTCAATTGACCCACAGCTTGTTGGCTGCCGAGTTATTCCGTGCTTAGGCTCTGTAACCAAGTGGGCGTCATGCGACTACCATCTGGGTACCACTTATTTAAAGCTGGCAGTCTCTCTGTAATAGGCAAGCTGGCAATAAGCAGGAAGGGAATAAATTGCATCATTTAGTTAACATCCACTTGCTTTGCGGCTGTTAAAAACCCATGACTGAATAATAATTTGGTTATTTCTTTTGCCAGACAATGCTGTCAGCCAAATCGTACTACGCATGCTGCAAAACGTCAGCTTGCAAAATTTCCACTTTAAAAATAAATTAAAGAAATTCGCAGTATAATGTGAGCTAAGAAGTTTTTCTAATGCTAGCAACTCCAGTGTGATCGAGTTCTAAAAATAAACTTGCAATACTGTAGTCACTAGAATCTGCTTTTCCTTAAAATCTTTATCAGCCACCCACCCCAATCCATTAATCTTGCCAAACATCATCAACCTGGCCTGTAGCGAGTAGAGGAACTGGGGTCTGCTCGTAGGAATGCTTGTTAGATCCAAACACATCCCTCTTTCATGCTACCCGCTGCCCTTCTCATCCTTTGCCTTAATTCATAGATTTTTATCATTTCCTTCTGTCTGACACAACCACTTTCACACAAATCGGTATCAAAGAAAGTGGCTGAAACCCTAGACCACTGAAATACAGCTAGAACGTACCCTTTGTTAACCAAAAAAGGAGGGGGTTGAGAAACAAAGAGTTTTTGAAGTGGGTTTCTCTTTGCATTCTTTAGGTTGCAGAAAATTAAGTTATTTTACTAATAGCAATTAATTATTTTTTTTGGTCCCAGTTTGCTAGAAACACAGTCTGGTGCACACATATCCCAACATTCACCTCTCTTCAGGACTAAAAGAAGAGCCCATGCTGGGTACAGTTTTATACTGCAAAGATAACAAGGGTTTGCATTATACAGTGGGAAAAGTCAGAAATAATGTTTCCACTGAGATTAACAGCAAGGAAGAGCCAAGAGCACAGTCCACAGGTAGGAGTTTTCCCAACACAGGCTACACCACCTCCGTCTTTCATAAAACCAGGGCTTGCTCCTCCCTCGTTACATTGTGAAGGGATGTCAGGGACTCTGAAGTGCAGAAACAATTCAAGACAACACATAGTAACTGGAAACCCAACTTTACTAGTAACTCACTTCCACTATTGGCAATGCAGACAGCCTTGGGGAAAGGATGCTGAGGCAGTCAGGCTGCCATATGCCTCTCACATCTCTGCTTGGAGCAATCTGCAATGATGCCTCCAGTTTCCATTCCAGGTATAGTGCTGAAAGACCACACTGCCAGGCATGGACATATCAAAGGCAAATGGGAGACAACTGTTTTCCCCTCCCTATCCTCATCTTGTCTCCACTGTAGGTCTAGGGTTCTAGGGCGGAGCCCAACAGGCAGATGAGCCAACCTCCACACTATGCCTTGTCTTGGCCACATGGCAGGCAGGTACATTGAAAAGCATGTATGGTTTCAATATGGGTAACCCCCTTAATAATCCAGGAACAATACAGGATAAGACCAAGTGCAATGGGACCTTCAGCACTCTATCTCAAAACGCTTCCTGAGCCAGCACACATGACAATTGTTGGCTCAAGAAAATAATCATTTGGAAAGGGACCTTTCTACAGGCTTCCACGGCACGGTGCAGCTCTTGCTGCTGCAGCGGGATGCTCAGCCAGCCCAAGGAAGGCAGAGAAAAGCAGGAACCACGGCCACCCATAGACCGCCTCAACATGGCACCCTGGAACACAACAGGGTGATGGACAACCCTAACAGCCTGCAGGCTTTTACAAAACAGTAACAAAAATAAGATGGAAGAAGAGGGATTTACACGGCGTGATCCTGCACCAACCTGACAAGTCAGCGCTCAGATGAAGAGGAAGGGAAAGAAAGGGAACACAAACAGAGGGCAGAGAGAAAAATCTGTCAAGAGGAAATGTGATGCCAGAAAGTGTTCCAGGACACGCTGGCTGAATGCCAACTCAAAAGCCTCCAAAAAACTAAGGCTACAGAGCCCCGAAACCTTCCTGATAAAAATGTCCAACTGTGCAGGCTGAGGTTTGTCAAGTCGTACTTTGCCTGCCATGCCTGCTCCACCACTCACCCAGGAGGTCTCTGCCTGAAATACTTCTCTGGAGGGGAGACCCAAAGCATCCAGTAACTTTGGCAAGTTATCCTTTGGGAAATCAGTATCCCCTACAGCATCTGTGTATCTTGGAGAGTGTTTGAAAAGCTTCATGGTACTGAGCCTTAACACTTTTAATTGCACATACCATACCCAAGATCATCAACCCAGTAACACTGTCACACGTGCAGTACATTACTGTATGGTCAATCTCCCTAATTATTCTTGAGTTATTTTTCCAGTAGATCTACAGAATTATCAGCATAAATCTCAAAACATTTACCAGTCAACAAACTCAGCACAACAGACATAAGCTTGGCCCTGACAAATAAAAAGACTAAGGAAAATGTATTTATTTGTAGCAAATGTCCTTTCCTATAACCATCAAATAGATTACAACTGCATTTCTATCCTCGCGTTGCACCCTGGGATCCAGACATTTAACTAGCACACACTACAGCCCTGGATTAATCATAAATAGAATATATTTTTAAGTGCATTAATTATGTAACAGATGCTTCCAGGATTGCAATGGAGGTAATTTTTAAAATCCCAGAGTACAGTTTTATGAATCTGTGCAGTTTCAAGGTTGTTTTTAATTTGTGCTCGATACTACATTTATTTAAAACCAAGAGGTAATCAACCACTGCCTATTTTTTTCTCCTGTGCAGACAGGAAGATGTACCTACACTGTTAGCATCGGACATCCCAGCTGCTGATGCAGGTTCCTTCCATTTCTTTGCTATGACAGCATGTTTTGATAACGAGCCTGCTCCTATTAATTTCTCCTCCTCAGACTAATTTCTGCCATTCAGAAGTCTCAGTCTTCTCCTGCACATCCCCACTCACATAACAGATGTATTCAGTGGCACACAGTGCACTTGGAGTCCCCAATAAGGACAGCACGGTGAGGGACGGGATGCTCAGGGTCTCCAAAGAATGCTCCATTTATCAATGGGGTGCCATGAAATAACTCTCATCGCAATGCAAGCCAGGCATGGTACATGGGGTGGGTGGGCCACCCAAGCCACCCACCAAAACCCCTCTGATCCACAAGCCCTGGGGTGTCTTGCAGTAGTAGCTGTTACTACAGCTACACCTTCAGAAGTCCTGCTGCTGGCCTGCTTTGAAAAATAGGAGTAAACTGGAGTTCACTCACAGTGTTCTGCCACACTAGAGAAAAATGGGGGTTACCTCACTTACCTTGATGGTAATAAACAGTCACAACCAGGTGTGGGGAATACATGCAGATCCACTATATTGTCTTGCTAGCTAGTTACCAGGAAATTCACTGCTTGTACAGCCAGCTTCTGCTGCTAACAACCATGGGTGACTTCACCAACAACAACCAGAGCTCGCGCGGGGTGGCCCAGCTATGGCACTACAGCAACAGACCAGGGAATGGGTGGGATGGTAGAGATCTCAGCAGCCTTTGGATGGCTGCACTGGAGAATCCCAGGAGAGGAGCATTACAGACACCATGTCCTGGATGTTTGTTTTTTTCTCTACCTTTGCACACCACGTAATTCCTGGAGCAAGTCATGTACCTCCTCACAGAGCTTCATCTCTGCTTTCATCCACAACACTTAATTCATACTGACTTGGTTGGTCATTCTTCCAGCCTGGTAGGTGGGAGAGCTCCACTGGTAGCATTAGCTTGGTCTCCCCCTTCAACAAACCCTCCACTGGTCTAAGAGGCGAGAGAAAAATACAGGAGCAGGGAGAGCAATTAAGGCTCCGATCAGATGTGGTGTTGACATGTAAGAGCAAACAGTGAAAAACCCTGACACGAGGTGAGTGTTATTTAGGAGTATGCATAATTGCACATGCAGAATACAAAACCTCAGCACTCTGTGAAGAGAAGGGGTGAGGACAGGAGCAGTTCAGGACTGCAGCTCTGCTCACCCGCACATCAGCCACCCCTGGGGAGACCTGGCAACTCGGACCGGGCACAAACCAAGGAGGAAGAAAAGGTGGATAACAAGTATTTCATTCCTATTAAGTATTTTATTCTGACTGCTACTCCTTTCCAAAAAGTAAAGGTAATAATTAAAAGTGATGGTTAATGCTTTGATGCCTCGCTTCACAGACTGCACATTCAAATTCCTCAACAAGACAATGCAAAAACGGGTAGTTAACGGGCCCGTCAGCTACAGAAGGCAGACGACTTTGTGCAACACCAGGGAGGCCCCAGGGCGGGCGCCTGGGTTCTGGTCTGGGTCTCGCTTCCCCAGGCATGCCACAACCAGCCTTCTCGGTGTGCAGGGCTGCACGCCACTAACAGCGCCTCCTTCCCTCCCTTCCTTCCTTCCTTCCTTCCTTCCTTCCTCCCTCCAGCCTCCCCCAAAACTATCCATTGGCTGTAAAGCAAAACCCACGGAGCAGCCTCATGCCACCTCATCACCAAATGCCGGTTACGCAGCAAGGCTTGGAGAGAGCCAGGTCATCCCACTAAACCTTCCTAAACACTCTACCGATCCTCTCCCATCGGTGCATGGGGACAGGCAAGCACCCCGAGCTCTCATGGGCAGGGAAGAAGACCGACCCCAAGCACACAGTCTGCCTGGTAGAGGGATTAGGTCCCTGCCAAACTGCAGCATGACTTCACCCCCATAATCCCCGTGACACGTGTGAATGCCGACACCATGCCAGATTATCAGTAAGGTGATAACACTCGTAGGCTGTACCTGCTTGGCATGGCTCGAGCAAGGCTCCCTCAGGGCTCCTCCAGTTTCGCTTCCTGCTAAACATGCACCTGGCACCCATTGCAGAAGCAATAAAAGCATGAACCGTATTTAAAGCTTTACTTAAGCCCCCAATATAAGCCTGAGCGAGCCCCACGCCACGCTAACAACCATCTATGCCAACACCTGGGCTTGCAGATGGCCCCATCGCAGACGGAGCCAGCAGCAGTGCCCATGGCTATCCCTGCATGGGCAGATGCTGGCAGCCACGCTCCCCAGCCACCTTCACAGCACACCACATCCAGCATGTACATCTTGCACAACACTGAGTGAACAGAGACTACGGGTCAGGCTCTTTCTGGTGCAAATCCACGTGATGCTGCTGAGCTCTGGCCATCTATTTCCTTCTCAACTTCTGTTCTTTCACTCAGACGTTATCTAGCAGGCTGGATACAGCTTTATCCGAGTGTTAAGTGTAGCTCTATTTGCTTATCACACAGATAAGTTATTATCAAAACAACAAGAAACAACAGCAGCTGGTAACCTGTATATTTCTCGGCACCTTAATCAAAAATATCCAGGCTCTGGACCAGCTCATTATCTACCACTAACAAGGAAGAAGAAAACCCAAAGAAGACACAATGCCAGGCTTTTCAGTACATGCACGTTAAGAACTTTAGTACCTGGCACTAAGGGAGTAGCATTAAATTAAGAATTTAATGAAAACTCATACTTGCACCAGCTTGGCAGGGTGGTCCCACCAGCACGTACTGCTGGGAGCATGTCCCAGGGCAGCTGCGCAAGGAAGTCTCCTCTGCCTACATGGAGAAGAGCAGGTCCAGGCACAAAGCCTCTGGCAGAGGTTTTACCTCACTGCAAAGCCAACCAAGAGGCCAGAGGTTTATCGAGGGGGTAGCCCTGACCACCTTGGACCCTCCCCTAACCTCCAAAGAGTCCAATGAGGATGCTCACCTGGCAGAAATGAGGATACTCAGCTGCTTAAGTTAGTTTTCTGCTGGTCCCACTTCCTGCATGGTCTCACCCTCAGGTCAGGCAGTCAGCTGAAGCCCACGGGACATGATGGGAAGCGCCCAGGGACAAGCAGACAGATCTAAATCTGGTTAGCTGCAACATGAACCAAGCCCTCACTCTATACAGCACCAAGCACACTGTCAAACTGTCTGTGAAAGCAGCATCAGCCTTCATCCAAAAAACAAAGGAGCAAAAGGCTTTCCACAGAAACAATTCTCGTTTGATACATGTCATGAAGTTGTGAGCACGCTTGAGTCACGGCACACGTGTGGACCATTGTAATGCACTTGCACAGCAATGTGTCCTCCTCCTCAATCTGCTGAGAGCATCCACCAGGCAGAGGTTGACATGCGGAGGCGATTCAGCGCCGATGAACAGAAACATTAAGACACACTGTTCTTCAAACGGGGGCTGCATTTGACACTACTTTTATTTACCCAGAAAGTTTTGTGCACTGTATGCTCTTTCGCATCCAATTTACCCACAGCTTTAAGCAGAATCTCCATCCTACCCTGGATGGTTCGCTGCCATCAGACAAGTACACAGTGCTTCCAATATAGGCAGATTATTCTTCTTCTTTAGGACCTAAGAGAAATACCAGTTGAAATCCTGAATATTATTTTTTAACTGACAGGGCATTATGCATAATATCTTCCACCCCCTCCTTGTGCTTATGGCACAGAGCAGGGGGGGAAAAAAACAAAGAAAGCAGGGGGAATAATATCTTCCCACCAGAATGTAAATATTTCTGCGTAGCAAGAACAAAGTATTTCCATAAAGCTTTCAATAAAGGATGACTGCAGGCCAAATTCTACCCTTAGATACAAGTATGTAACTCCAGTTAAACTTTCTCAGAGCTGCCCAAGTTTATGCAGAGGCCAACACAAGCATACTGCGCTCATGTACAGAAGGACTGTGCGCTCAGGAGCTGCGCCCGACCTCCAGTTCCCCCTCAAAAGACAGACGAGACCTGCTTCAAATCAGTGAAGAACTTCAGAGATGAGTCAAACCTGCAGGATTTGCTGCAATACTCACTGCAAAAGAGGATGTGAGAACTGGCAAGTACTCTGTGTTTACTCACTGTGCCATCTAATTTTGGAAACTGGAGCTGAGATTCTGCGCTCGAGCACGACTCCGAGGGGTGGTGGGAAGATCCTGGCCACATTACAAAGCCGCTCGTTGGGCAAAACTGGCAATATCTGCTTAAACGGGGCCACGGGCTGACATGGGCAGAGGTCCTGCAGCTGGCAAGGGAAGCGTCCCTAAGGTATATACTGCACCGCATCTGCCTCCAGCCCAGAGGACGAGCCTCCGCAGGCAAAGGCTCACAAAAGGAAAAGCAATGCTCCAAAAATCACGCACTGCTTCAGCTAATGACACAGATTTACACTGGGTGTTAGCCTGTTTCGCTAAAAAAAGCCAACCAGATTTATTTTTTTTTTTCTTGGTGCAAACTGTCCTTTATAGACACTATAAATATCCCTCTTACTTCAGTTTAAGCTCTACTTCTCTTCCTTGTTCTCCCACTGACTTCAAAGATAACTTGCAAAACAAGATCTTATTTATCTGTATCTTTTGTCCTCATCCCTTCCCTCCTGTCACTGCCTGGACAAGCAGGCTATTTGATGGGGGAACCTCTGCATGGAGCACACAGTTTAGATTTGCTGCAATACCTTCTTTCATTTTCTGCTTAAAAATGTATCTAGTTTATACTAAAGAGATCCCTTTGATTCTGGTCTCTAATTAGTTCTGTATTGCACAAACTAGTATCTTAGTAAAAACACCCTGCTATAAACACCCATCTCAAATAGCTGCAAAGGTATTCCTCGTTATCAGACACCAGTGAAGACAAACAGTGGTGGAAGGCAGCCGCCAGAAGATTACGCTGAAACAACTGCATTTCTATTTTTCCCTTTAAATTACAAAAGATTATCATTTTACTCAGCAATGTCCCTTACTAAATTGAAACTCTCCACATCAGAATTAAATACATCCTATCTACTCAAAATGAAGTGTATTATTTATCACTAATATTTAATGACAAAAACCTGATCACTTTCTCAGATTATACCACTGATTTCCTCCAGTCATGCATCATTGGCTCTGCTGGTCATTAGCATTATCACAGTGCATAAACTCTGGCTTATACAGCAAGTTTGATAACAGAACCAGATGCCTATAGCTACTATTTTTCAGTTTGTTCAAATTTACTATTTACCTCTCTGTAAGCATGCCCTGATCTACTGGCACCTATTGTAATCCCTAAAAATCCTAATGAATGTATCTCCAATTCCATGCAACACGCTTCTGCATGATCTGAATTCCTCAGCAAACATAAAGCACTTGCTGAAAAATCAGATTTCCCCTTCAACTGAGGACCCTCTTCCAGAAAGACCATTACCAATCTTAAAAACAAACAGGAAATACCTAGATTCCTCTGACTGTTTAACACTAGGAATATGCCACATAGACTTAAGATATTTTAGTTTAATTCACAGCTAATGTTCCATTTCGACTTTTATGAAACACTATTTTTTGAGTACTGTAGATACTGCTTTTATAGCAGCGAGGAAAACTCGGAACAAATGCATGTGGTACAACATCAGCTAAAATATATGAAGATGGGTTTCTCCCATTCTCAGTTAAATCCTGTAACTGAATGACAGATTAGAAAGATTTCCTGAATAAGACCACCATTCCTTACAACACAGGCCTTCAGAAAACTCAGCTGGGCTAGCCGGAGAGTAACTTCACAATACTTGTACAAACAGTAATTATGCTGCATACCTTTGACATTCCTTTGACTTTCAAAGCCTTTTAAGTATCAAGTAATTTATCACTGAAAAATACATTTTCACTTTTCAGAACGTACAACTCAGGAGCTTTAGAAACCTAACGCAGATTATCTGAACAGCTATGCACAGGCGTATCATTTACAACTAACAAAACCACGTTACTATTGCTATTTCAGAGCCTCCTTCTCCCAGCACTCATTTAATTCAGCCAGAGCAGGATGAGGCCCTGACACAACCCTCTGATTAAAATAAATTACCCAAGTTGTTAACACGTTATTACTATTGCAAAACTTGCCGAGGAAAATCTCTTCTCTAAATCTGCTAAGGTAGACACAGGCTTGGATGTTCTGTACAAACATCCAGATAGCTTCTTATTATATGTTCCATGCATGAATATTCAAAGATTTTATTCTCTGAGCCAGAACTGGTTTGTTTTTTCCTTTTTTTTTTTTCCTTTCTAAAACTCAGTCCACCCAAGGAAGCTCCCATTATTTCAATAGAGATATTTGGGGCTTGGGCCACATAACCAAAGCAAAATCTGGCTTGTCTTACATACTACACATGGAAATACACCTATTTATGAAATTCACCTGAGGGGGAAGAATAATTTACAGTACACTGATAACAGACTTTGCATGATACTGTCTGAAGGAGCCCTATTTCAGAAGTAGAGCAGTTACAAAAGCAGAAAGTATCAATACTAACACAATTGGTGCCACTATTATGCTATTTGCTGGGCAGAATTCATCTCGCAGAAAATTTCAGTTTGGGTATAGTTTCAGTATCACTACCCGTGATATTAGAAATCGGGGCCATTATATGAGAAAAGGCAGTGATTTGATGAGGTTAATGTGAAATTCTATGATCTCTGTCAAGGCAAAACAAAAAAATGGATCAAGCCCTGGAATAAAGGCAGTGCGCTCGGGAGAATAGGATGCAGAAGGGCTGACAAGAGATGCTTCCCTAGCCCCTGCACCCCTCACCATCCAGGTCCTTCACTCTGATAATTCAAAAGCAAAACAATGAGAAATATTGTCATTGTTCTCTTTTGCCCACCTGCTCCTCCATCTCCCTCTCTAAAATGCACTTTTGACCTGAGCATCAGCCAATGTCAAAAGCCTTGTCGGCCCATTCTTCCCCGGACCTGGCTATTCCCAGCTGAATCCAACCTCAGCATCTTCCAAACAACCTAATTCCAGGAGCTGCCCTGTGATGTCTCACAACTCCCTCCACTGCCACTGCTTTTATGGGGATTTCTGCCCCAGTAGGAAAGGAGGATTTACACCATTGATTTTCATGGAATTCTTCTTTCTAAACGTGGGAACTGGGCTGGATGAGCAAAGCAAGCTGCCTGACTGGCTAACAAAACTTAGTCAAGACGTTCATGGAAGACAGAGTTCATGACTCACTGTCAACAAGGTTCCTATTGCAACATAAAAGCTATTATTAAAATAAAAATAAAAATTAAAAATGCAGGCACCAAGACAAATACTTCAAGGTTTTAACTTCTTAATCCTGAATGGACTACTCCTGAAACACGGCTTGAAACAGGCCTGGCTGACAACAGTCAGAAAAGACAAACTTGCAATGAAAAGACTATTTGAACAGCACATTTTAGTTGCAAAAAAACCCCTCTAACGACCCTATTTCTGCTCGCTTGGCATTCTCAGAAGTTTCTTGGGAAGAGGTCCCACTCATGCTCACCTCCCAGCACTCCAGAGGCAGAAAGAGAAACATAAACATCACACTCGCTGCATAACACTGGGAAGATGCTTTTTAAACCTGACACTGGTTCCTAAAGAACTATCAGTTAATTACTTAATCCTCCTTAATGGAACGATTAACATTCTTTCAGCAAACAAGGCTGCAATGATTTAACGTTTTACTGCAGATTTCATTACAGAAATGGTAAAACTAATACCACTCCCCTCTTGTCTCCTGCGACCACTGATTTCTTTATCATCAGTTACATTTTCACTTCTGCAGAACAGCATCTGCAAGGCTCTAATACACAAAAACCTGCATCGCTGTTATTCTGCTGTGAAGCCAACAACCAGCCTCCGGACAGAAATGCAGGTGGCCTTGGCGCCAGGGAAATCAAGGTACGAGGCAGCACGGCGCAATGAGCCCCGGCGCGAGCCTGGAACAACTTCATCAGCACCCCGGGAACACCGCGTGGCTGCTGAAGAGGGGCAGCCACTTCAAAGGGAACCAGGGAGGGACGTTTGAATCCCGGCTCAGACAGCTCCTGAATCCCTGAGAACCCCTGGCCGTCTTTTTTGGCAAGAACAAAAGTCCTTTCAGGGCTCCACCGCTCGCTGCAATCAAACCAGGCTCAGACATTAATTCTGCCAGCAAGTGTTTTGCAGGAAGGGGGAATTCGGCATCGATTTTTGTGATCAGATGTTTAGCGGCTGCTCTGAACACACCAGCAATCCCCCCTCGCCATTTTATCTTCCTTTATCACAAGCTTTTTAATAGAGACATGACATTCTGCTTACTGCTGGGCTCCCTCTATTTATCTCTCTCTTAACAATACTTTGGCATCATCGGCTCCGCTATCTAAATCAGCAATAGTGCATGTCCGGTCACATAAAACCGGAGAGGGTTTCCCGAGATGCCTTGGGAAGTCTGACTACTCCGGTTTACTGATGTGTCAATACGCCCGATCTCCTAATTAATGAACAAACAGCTTAGGCTGGGAGCTGGGGGAGGAACACCGACACGAAGGCTGCAGAGAGAGCCCAAGGAAAGACACTTGACCCTAATTGTTAGCAACAAGATGACAAGACTGATCGAGAAGTACAGCTAAAACTCGGATCCAACATGAAAGGAAATGTCTGGCGAAGAGGGGAAAACTAACGATGCCGTTAAGAGGCTCCAGCCAACCTGCCGAACTGTGCCACCTTCTGTCAGGCTGTCAGTGCTCAGCACCCAGCCTGGCCAGTGCTCGCAGCGCCACGCTCCTAGCGCATCCTGCTCTCCATGCCCAAATCCTCATCCTCCTCCTGCAACCCTGCAGCTCCAGTGGTGTGCACCCCAGCCAAGGAATAGTAGGAGTCTGCTCCAACCCATGACCGGACAACGGGAAAACATAACTCATCCTGCACATTCCCAGCAAAACCGCCTGACTTCGGCCGCGTGCAGAATCCCAGCAGATTGGTTTTCAGAAGGACCAAAGTTTGGCTGAAGTTTCAGCCAGACCTAGTTTTATCCATGGCAAGAATATTCCTCATCCCAGACCATGTACCGCAAAGAGGATGCCCTGTGGCTGCACCAGCAGGAAGGGTCCCGCACAGCGACCACACATATTGTACTTCAGGAAATGTTTCCTTAAACATTCCAAAAATACGGAAAAAAGGCCATAAGCACTTTCTACCTGAAAAATCAATCCAATCAACAGACCAAACGGTGCAAGAGACCCTGCAGCACTCACTCCGGGCCAGATACCCAGAAGAAAGTTGACTTAGAAGTTGCACATCCAGCACTGCCATTGCTGCACATACTACACAGCATCACACAGGGAGCCCGCGTTTCCAGCGTGCCTCGGAACGAACAGCAGTGGTAAACCAACTTATTGAGGAAATAGGCACTTCTAATAGAAATGCAACAGTCACAAGTATTGTACAGAGAGCGATCAGCAGTAAACAATACACTGGAGAATCACCCAAATAAAACATTCTGGGTATTTACTTGTGTCGCTTTCCCAGACCATTGCCACGAAACGCGAAACTGGGAGGAAAAATGCCCACAATTAGTTTCAGAATAGCACTTCCAGAAACACCACAGCCTATCAGATGTATGTAAATATTTTATGATATGGGTTCCATTTCAGTAGATCTGTCAAGATATTTACAGGGCTTGACAGTATTTCTGGTTTTAATTAAATTTTCACACACATACTTTAATGTAATTTAAATAGATTATTAGTTGTCAGAATATAGTATAAATTTTGTTTACGATTTAGTTACTTTAAGTACTCACATCGAGGAAACTCATTTAACCCCCTGACTGAGTAGCATTAAATGTTGAGATGAGACTTCTAAAGAGCTTCTACTGCCCTTTGCACTCTCGTAATAATGTTAAATTACTACAACTTAATTGCAATTTCAAGGCACTAAAGTGGAGATGTTTTAAAAACAGCACAGGGAGGGTCAATGAGAAGAGAAAAATTATTTAGTCCTCCTCAGGTACCAGATGCTTCTTGGAGAGAAATTGATTTTGCCCATGCTCTTTCCTTTGCTCAATTTCCATAGAAGACTATCTTGATTTTCAGGATGGCGCTGAACAAAAAGTTATCAAGATTATTCTGGATACTTGCCACATACAAACAGCCATTAGACATAAGCCTGTTCACTTGCATGCATGGAAGAGATCGGTGCCAGGAGAATAGAAAGACAAAACCCTAGAGCGTATTTGCAAAGAAGACTGCACGCGAGCAGAGCCAGCAGCTTCTCTGACTTAGTACCTCCAGTAAGAAAAAAAGAGCACGTGCTAAAACACTCCAGACATCCCAACCAACAAATATCTGATCTCCTAAAAATAGAACAGCTTGTTTCCTCTGCAGCCCCAAATAAAACATATTTTTCTTAAATTCAAAGACTACGGTTCCCACAATTAAGTTTTTACTCTAACAACTGCATGATTTATTCCATCCTACTTTTTCCCCCCTCTGTATACACCGGCATCACCTTGTTACCTACAGTAGCTGCAATTCCCAACACACTGCAAGCAGCGGGAATCAAACGGCACGATAGTTTGAGAGAGCAGCAGGCTGCGAGCAGCGTTTTTGTCAGTGCAGAAGCAAGCAGTTCGAGCACACACAAGATCATCTTCGCTTCCTATTGCAACGAGACATCTTACAAGGATTTGGCCAACAGAAAAACACTCAAGACTCACGATTTAAACACCGCTGCACTCTAGCGCAGCCAAGCACTTACGCATGTCCTCAATGGCATGAAGTCAAGGACTCCGAGCCTGGCCCTACCTTTCTAAGCATTTGAATAAAGTTTGGTTGCCAGGACCTCTAAGAACGGTCGCAAAGATGCTGCTGATCTTTAGTGCATGACGTTTAGAAATTCCACCTAGCAAATGCTTTCTGGCTCCTACTGCGTATCGTATCTGCGCTGCACTGCTCACCGGGTGTGAAAACATGCTACTATACGTAGCAAGGGGGGGGTACTGGGGGTGGGGGAGAAAAAGTTTCAGTGATATGAGTTAGTGACACAGACCAAAAGCCAAACCTGAAGGCAGTGCAGTCAGCAGAAGCCCTGGGTAAAGACAGCACGTGCTGGATCAGGCCCTGCATAACCAGGGCAGCTCACTGCGCCCTGGGCTCGCCATTGGGGACTGTGCTATACCCATCAGCTAGTGGACTGTACGTCCATAGCAGGGTGTCACCCGTGTCCCGGTCCTGCTGACCACCCCCTGGTCTTTGCCTCAAGCCACCATCCCCATCCCACCCTGCCTTCCCAGTGGAGACTTCACAGTGAAAAGCTCCAGGAAGCAACCTGATAGTAAGGCTCATTTGAGGTATAATTACAATGTGTTGTTTAATTCAAGGGTAACCTTAAATACTAACAGCAAACAAAACACTTGTGCACCTGAGCTGCCTGGCTACTGCAGGACCTGATCCTGCTCCCACTGGGGTGGGAATCCCCCGGCAAAGCTCCCTCCCAGTGCTGTGTCCGGGCACACACACGATGCTGAGCTGGATGTGCTCCCAAGGGTAGGAAAGGCCTGAACAAATGCTGAGCCTCCGACAAGAAATCCAGCTTCTTGTGAAACCTCCCTACATCATCTTCAGCCCCGTCTCAGCTGCATAAAAATATTTCAGCTCAGTGCCTTGAAGTTGCAATTAAATTGTAGTAATTTAAGATTATCACGAGAGCAAAGGGCAGTAGCAGCTCTTCAGCAGACTCCTCTCACCACTTAATGCTACTCAGTCTTGGGGTTAAATGAGCTTCTTTAGTATAAGTACCTTAAAGCAAGTGAATCGTAAACAAAATTTATACTATTTTCTGACAGCATATAATCTATTTAAATTTATTAAAGCTTCTTGCAGAAAATTTAAGATGACAGAAGTATCATTATGCCCTATAAATAACTGGACAGCCTTGCAGAAGTAACTGTATTTTACACACATATCCTACATATGTGTGTGCATATGTTATTTCATTTGATACACAAATACATGCTCAACAGATATTTCACAAAAGGAATTACATTATCCGGTTCAATCTCTCAATATAAATGACCACAAGCAGTACGAATACTAAACGCGAAGCTGCAATCCATAAATTTGCCTTTTTACTACCAGCCTTTTCCCTAATTTTTACAATGCCGTGAAGCAGGAATAAGTCTGGAACTACAAATGTTTACAGTATATCATATCAGGGATGATCATGCAAATTTTAGCTCTTAAAAAAAGGTGATCCTCTCCAAGTGCAAAGCATATTGCAGCATATGCTGCGCAGTAATGCCCAATGCATAATTCTCTGCCCAACTTCCCTGCTCCTTCCCTCACCCATACAAAACCCAGTTGCGTTACTACCACCGGTGGAACTGATTTAAGCAGAAAATGTTTATAGATGTTAAAAAACATTATCCATTACCCAAAATGGCTTGATAGCATACGTGTGCATGTTTAACACACATACTTTTTATTGTCTAATTAAAGTGTGTACCACAAAAATCTACAGGCTTTATAATGAGTTATGCAGGATAGTTATGAAACCTTACCTTATAAAAACTATAAAGTACTTATTGTGTGATGTGCGCTGCTAACTAAAGAAATACTTATGCAAAAAGGTTTGGGATTTCTGAATTCTTCAGTAGATGTGCACTCGGTCTGCCTCCTGATTAATATACATTAGGGCAACAGCCTTTTCCTCAGCTATATATATATATATTTCATAATAGATAGTCCCATTGTTTTGGAATACTTTAAAGCAATGAAAAGAGGGGGCACGTTCATAGAGTTTGCAGTGAAGTGTCTGAATACAAACATGAAAGTGTCAAGCAACAAAAATAACCTAACTCCCACTGGGGAAGTTTGATTAATACTTAAATCCTAAATGTTTATTGAAGTAAAATCAAGTACCTCCTAACACTCTTTACTGCTATTTCCACAAAAAATACCCAACCCTGCACAGTAACAGAGTCTCTCTCACATAGCCATGAAGAGAAGTTACACACCGTTTTGCAGAAATCCTGTCGTTATCAAAACCAAGGTGGATCCTGACTGCTTAGTGATAAGTCTGAAGGAAAGATACTACAAGTTTTCTAAACTTTAGGAATGCACTCATACAACACACGATGCTTAATCACCACCAAACTCCTCTATTATACATCAGCACAGCACTTACACACAGAGGGAAAAAAAATAGAAGCCGTGTTTCCTTACAATTCAGAGATCCAGAAATAAAAGCTGAATTCCACAGAACTTTTACGGTTTTCAACATTACACTACTGAACCACTGCCTTCCCTGCAGCTCCAGGCAGCATAAATAAAATCAAACCCTAAGTCTCTCTGAAAGTGTACACAGCGTGCTCCAAACCACTATCCCTTCAAATAAAAAATAAGGAAAAAAAACCAAACTCAAAACCCAGCCCATGTACAAAAAAACCTGAAGTTTGCCGTCAAAACCGGGAGCACCAGAAAAGCCTCGTTTGAGATTGTAGTTATTTTCTCCAAGTTATCCTTTGGTTTCACAACAAAGATCAGCATTTGTAATGGTCCATTTCTGCATAAGTGAACATATAGCCTTGCTGCCTGATCGAATAGTCCAGAGCTTTCAGTGAGGCAGCTCCTGACAACAGCCCAGCAGCAGCTTTGTTTGATCTCTCCTGCCTTCCTTAATCTGGGTTGTCAAGGTTCACTTGTTGGAGGCTGTTTACTTTACTTTTTCCAGAGGGAAAAAAAAAAAAAAAAGTGATTTTTTTTTTTCCTGTCTCTCATACAATGACTAATCCAAAGACTAAGGGGGAAGAATGCTGCCAATGCAAGATGTTAAAGCTACAATACCTTTTTGCAATGAGATTTTAGCCGACACCTTTTGAATGGTAACTAGTGAAGAGCTTCCTCCCCCAGCGCCCTGGTCCATTCAACATGCTTGGGAGATAGTTCAAATAAAATGTGCAAGGGGGAAAAAAAAAAAAAGAGATTCAGAGGAGAGAAATTGAAACCAGCAGCCCGATTTCCCCCTCTTCCCCCAAATCTGGCTGCCGAGATGCACGGTGCCTCCTTGCCTACTCTCGCTTCTCTGAGAACTCAAATTATTTCAGGCTCTCTCAAACTTACAAGAAGTAGGAGCTGCTCAGCAGTAACAGAAGCTGTAAAAATAATACTCGATCGAGTGAAATGCCTATTTCTCCCTCCGCCGCAGCATTAAAGCAAACCTTGGATGAACAGCACAAGTTTCTTCGATGACATTCTTGAAACTTTTGTCTAATTAAGAAGCTGTCATTAGTGACAGCAGCGTTTGGTCAGAGCAGGTAAAACCCAAGTTTCAAAAAACTATATGGAAAGGAAACGCAGTTTAGAGAATTGTTTTAATATTTATAACCATCCAGCACCCCAGAAATCAGCAGCCTGCGTTGGGCAGACACGCTACGAGTGGTACACATACATTACTCACTCAAAGAACAGTTACTAAAAACAAAACCTTAAAACTTCTGAGCAAAGAAGTTGGGTTCCAGCTTCTCTAGAGAAGCGGCTCGCAGATACCTCGGTTTGGTACGGGAGGTCTGAGCGCTGCTGCCGACAGCCTTGGGGGGAAATCAGGGGGAAAAAAAGGGGGAAAGAATAAAAATAAAGCAGCAATCTCACTCGGCTTAGTTCACTCAAAGCAAACCCACGCAATTAAAATCATTACAGCGAAGTGCCAGGAAGCAGGCTCGCTCCGCAGCCAGCCCGGCGATGCTCTCCGCGCCCGGGCCG
>NW_009924601.1:0-17527 GCF_000696875.1 Nestor notabilis | reverse complement strand
CCAAGTTGCCGGCTGGGCTTGAACCGTGACACCTCCTGACCACAAATCGGCTACCAAACCCTCCCAGCGTCAGGGCAATTTGCACAGAAACCTTTATCAGCTGTGATGCACTGGAGCACTCTCACCATGGCCTCCCCATCGTGTGTGGCCACATGGTCCCCTATGAATTGCTGTAGGGCCCCAGTACCATCACATCTCCTCTGGCCCCAGAGCCATGGCAGCTTCAGAGCTCCCTGTGGGCACCTCATGTGAAAGAGTGCAGAAGCCTCCAGAAGAGACGCTGGGTAGATGTGAGCACAGTTATCACTGATCAGCTTTATTTTTCTGACTGGGAATGAATGCGGTACTGTTCAACATCTGCTACGTTTGCTCTCAGGGGTATCTGAGCTAAACTGAGATCTCTCAGCTGTGCACTCAGGCTTTTCCATATCTTAACTTCATTGATGTCTGTATTAAAACCCAGCAGTAATGTAAAATTGGGAGGTAGCGTCCCAAGTGGAAGGACACGATTTTTTGTGTCACTTAACATCCTTGGGCTAAATTTTTACATTACAGGAACTTTTCTCATAAAGACTTTTGTTTCTGCTAATGTTATCTGCAAAACATTGTTATCCAGGTGCCTTGCTCTGCCTTGCAAGTTAGTCCCTGTGCCTGCTGGGTCTTTTGTGGTTCATACTCTTACATTTTTTCCAAGAGAGAAGTCAATGTACTGGTACATGAGGCAATATGCCCTGCCCCACAAGGTGCAGCTACCACTGCTAGGGCTCTGGAAATCATGAGGAGCTAGAATCAAGTCTCTCCCAGGGTTTTATGTGGGGTCTGCCAGTGACCTGTTGTGTGCCGGCCCTGCTGAATCACTGCCATCCCCCTCCCCTCTTCAGAGCTCAGTTTCTCTTCCTGCTCCCTGGGAATAATCCGTAATAATCCTTTGTAATCTGCAGGAGTTCAGTAGAGATGCAGGTTTAAGAATACAAAGAGTCCAGGGGTCAGACATATTTGTCACAGCATGCAGGATACATCTGGTACTCCTGCAGAAGTCGTGCACTATCCAACATGGACATGTAAGACCTAAGACTGCACATGAGCCTCTGACTGCAGTGTGTATGTGTAACAGGCATGAACCTCACCAGATTCAGAAAACCACCACTAAAGAATATAAGCTTTTCACCTTAAATATTTAAAGAACAGACAAGAAGCCTCTGAGTTTTGTTACCATTCATGTATACATTTATTAAGCCAAAGCAGTTTGATCATGTCACAGTATGTTACTAAAGCACATGAGATCCCTTCTTTTTAACTTCACTAACAATGGTCATTTTAATTATTTTGTCTTCCAAGCTTAAAAAAAAATATTCTTTCTGCATTCTTCATGAAAGGCTCTTTTATGGTTTATGGGGTTTTTTTCTTTTCTTACAGTACAAAATGAATGTTTCTCAGACATGTAAACAACCATCACGAAAATGAAACTGCTCTTAAAGTTAACGTTTTTGTCATGGACGTTCTGTTAGATTTGTGTTAGATGCATTTCAGCTCAGTGGCTCCTTCAATGAAAGTTACTGTTGTTATCATCACCTGCACCACAATAGTGCCTTAAGGCCCTGGTCAGGGTTAAGGCCCTTCTATGCAGGTGCTGTACAAATACTTCAGCGTAACCCCGAGGTCCCCGATAAGAATGGCATGGCTTAGGTGGCTATAACCCTCTCTGCTTGCCTCTGCTCAGCAGTGACCCTCACAAACGATAGGAGCTGAGTGAAACTCTTCTCCAAACTAAGTCTGGAGTTGATGCACAATGACTGTTTGAGAAGTGTTGCTACAGGCCAATCCTGACGCCTGCAGTCCTGTGCGTAAAGCTGCTCACACTCGGGGGAATGCTCATGTGAGTAAAAAAATCCTGTGGGGAAGGTCTGCAGGATTGAGTCCCAGGATGCATGCAAGAAAAGCAGACTTGTTCCTTTTCTCTAAGGTTTCAATATAATTCTAAGAGAAAAATGGACAGGGTCAATTGCTCAGTTTCAGCACCTCCAGCACTTTGAGTTCTGATCCCAAATTAAAGAAGTCTCTGCTCTGCCTTGGGCTACTGTGACCAGGCCTGGAAAAGTCTATTGTCATCTTTGTCATCAGGAGGCAGTGATTCGCCATTACAGCATGGAGGGCAAATCACTGTTTTATGGTGTGAAGGCTGCATCTTAGGCAGGAATTGTGAAGACTGTGTTTGGCCATCAGCAAAAATTATTCTGAAAACATTTCAAAGCAATTGCAGTTTAAAAAATGATTGTAACTTGGAAATTGAGGTGCAAAAAAGAAAAAAAAAAAAAAAGGATTACATGAAATAAATAGCAAAGAATCAATGTCTCTGCACAAACATAACGGATTCCTGCCTATGAAGCATCCCTTGCAAATTATTGCCCTTTAGGTTATGTCAGATGTTTAAATGAACCCTTTAGAGCTAAAATACAGTACTCTGAAATGAGGTTAGAAAAACTTTAAAAGGACTAATGGGAAGTGTGTACAATGCTCTCTTTACAATGGATTTCCCAGCTGGGTAGCCTCAGTAGACATAGAGCCGGTCAGAAATGGCAGCAGGCATGTGCGTCATGATCTGCATGCGGAGCCACCAGTAGTAATCCATGGGGTGGTAGCGGGTGTAGGGGGCAGTGGAGGTGAGCGCGTGGGTCACGCTCTCAATGACAGGCGAGGTGTCCGTGGAGCCGCTGTTGCAGTATGTCTCCATCTTGCTGACCTGCTCGTCAAAGTACTTCCTGCCATAGTCTTTGCGCACTATCTCAGGGAGCTCGTCCCACATTTTGTCGGCGATGGCTTTGATGCGCTCGGGGCTGTACAGGTTGGTGGCAGCTATGAAGTTGCCAGGCTCCACGATGCTGACCATCACTCCCTGGGGCTGCATTTCGTACCGCAGGCAGTCGGAGAAGGCTTCCACGCCAAACTTGGTGATGCAGTAGGGTGAGCGGGCAGGACTGCCCATGCGGCCCATCATGCTACTGATGTTCACCACACGACCTAGGCAAAGCACAGCCCAGCTGTGGTACCTCATCCAGAGCGGACACCCGACACACCACCCAACACATTCCGGCACCTACATCCACCTGCCCACTACATATCCATAAGGTCTGCCTGGCACACCTGGCTCTGGCTCTATCTGAGCACTGCTATTCTATGCAACAGCCTTCACGCAGATCAAGTCCACTGCTTGTGTGCCCTGGCTCATTATACCTGAGGGAACAGGAACACGGTGACACACAAAGCTCAGTGCTATGGAGAACACAGAAGAGTCTGGACAGAGCCTGCATGGTGAGAAACAGGACTGCTCAGCAGCAATGAGGGCTGAGCCCAGACAAGAGGCAAAGAAAGCCTCTGGCACGAAGTCTAAGCTTGTTTATTTGCAAGTCAAAGGCACAAAATCCAGGAGCCCAATGATGGCTTGTAATGTCTGTCTCTTAAAAGGGAATGGATTGCTCCTGCACTACAAACTGGCAGAATCTAAATCCACTGCACCCTTTTTGTGTAACAGCTGGATTATAGCTCAAGGCACAGAGCTGGGGCCTTTCTCCTCTCCAGAAGCCATCCATTTTGGCTGGGGAGAATGCTGGTAGAAGACTGAATGCTGTATTCTAATCAGAGGCTGCAGTTCTTTGCACCTTCTTTCTATCAGTGCTCACTGCTGAGTTGTGTTAGAAAGAGAAACTTTGACCACAGAAGAGGATACCCTTCCATGGTAGAAGAAGTGCTGCCTGGGCCACTATAGTCCAGGTCTGCACCACAGGACACTTGTCAATGTCTGTGGATGCTTCAAGAGTACAAAAAATATTCTGATTTAGTCAAGATAGTTTGCCCCAGTAGAGGAAAGCTTTTGCCCCTTTATGCCAAGACCCACACAAGCTCCAGGTCTGCACTCCTTTCCTGTACAAACCCTACCTCTCACACATTACAAGCTCCCAAAATAACACAGCTGACAGCTGACAACTTCCCTGCAAGAAGCATGTCATAGTGCACTGCTGCTGTCCACCCTGCCAGCACTGGCCCAGGTGGTTTGTGTAGAGGGGAGGATTGCTCCTGGCACTGGAATTTAGGGTGAGCTGTTCTTCAGGCCTGCTGCCTTGCAGCATACCTCAGAGCAGTTAGGTAATCTGTCATCTGTGTGTATGCCATGGGCCACATTCTGGTGTAAAGGTATGAAGGTGGCCAGTGGTGAAGAGAGAACCTTTTGGCCATTAACACAGCAAGACATGGGGCAGGATGAGGGACCTGCTCCAGGTCAGGAGATCACTCACCCTTTGACCTCCGGATGAGCGGGAGGAAAGCCTTGGTGGTTCGCACAGTCCCCCATAGGTTCACTTCAGCTACCTCCATGTAGGTGTCCATGCTGGTGAACTCAACTTCCCCGAATGTGGAGATCCCAGCATTGTTAACCAGTCCCCAGAGCCCTAGAAGATAAAATCAAGCAGAAAGCTTTCCCTCTGTGAGACTAATGAGAGAAGCTTGGAAAAGGCCTTGCTAATAGATTATTGGAACCACACAATAGAGCTTTTCATTGCAACTTGTAATGATGGAAGACAGACAGAAGAGTCCAGAGCGAACTTTAGTCTCCTGAGCAAATGTAATCACAATCAGGATCTGCCTGCACTGCCCAACAGTGCAGCCACAAAGTTCCATGAATAAGGCTCCCTGGGAAGTTCCGAGCCAGCAAACAGAGATCTTCATCCTTGTCTAAGTTGTTCTCCTTGCCGTTCTCTTTTATCCATTGTGAATTTTTTAAAGCAGCAAAGTATAGTCTCTAAATGCAAATAATAATAGGCAAGACCTTGAAAGAAACAAAAGAGTAATTCTTTTAAAGTAAAATCCCTTGTATCACCAGAAGAACTAGAATGTTTGCAATGCTGGGAAGGGGGCATGAGTAGACATAATACCATAGCCTCTCCCTTTTACTCTGCTGCAACCAAACTGGCAACAACTGAAACTACCAACTCATTTGGCAATGAAAAGAAATATTAAAAAGGAAATTGGAATAAAATTAACTCAATTCATATAACATTCTAATTGCACAGGAAAAGTCTGGGATGGCTTCTCCCTGCTGTTTTGAAAAACTCACTGTTACCTTTTGACTGTGTCCAGATCTGTGTTCTCAGAAGCAGTCCAGAAAAGGCAACTTCATTCTGGCCTATGCTTAAGAACACAGGGCTGGAAAACTCAATTCATATAGAAGATCCACGTATGAAAATTAAATTTAAATAAAAGTGAAAGAAATAGGTTTATGCAAAATCCAAAATAAAACATTACTGGTTGTTCTGCTTTTAAACAATCTTCGTACGCTCAAGGTGCATATTCTTTAGAGGGAAAAAATGTAGTTCACTGAAGGGTGAAAAGGTTTCAGGAACTGGGATTTTCACTGTACCAGAGCAGAATTTGCTGTCATCACCTCAGCACAATGAGGCAGGCAGGCTAAGAAAGTCAGTTAGTTACAGCTACCCCCTGAGCTCTGAAATCTATAATAGATGATAATATCTGCGATAGCATTGACACTCAGCTGGCTTCATGGCAAATCCTTTGGAAAACCTCTTCATTTCCTGTGCCTTTTCTAAGTTTGAGGGAGACATTTCCACTGCTAATCTCCAAACTCTGGACACTGGCCAGATTTTACAACATAAATGGAGTCATAATAAACTTCAGGTCACAGGAACAGAGCACTAATCCCACCACCATCCTGATTTCTACTTATGTCCCTATGGGAGCTAGCGGAGAAAAGAAGCAGTTTTCTTTCTAGATGCTGTCTTAAGTGGGAAGCTGCTTTCTTCCTACTTCAAGTGTTATAGCACAACACTTAAACAGGCCATTTGCTCTGCCCTGCTGCTCCTCAGAGTTTTGCGCCCTTCAATTATATATACCCTGAAAATGCTCTCAGAGGCCAGCTGAGGGAGCTCTGCCACCTACGTGACCTTACAGCCCACTGCAGGCACCTACCCTTCTCTGGGTCCTCCAGGCTGTTATTCACATGCTCCACTGCTCGGTCTACTTCTTTGCTGTCACAGACATTCAGCTGGACTGTTCTCATTCGATCACTGTTCATGCTGTCCAGTTCCTTGGACCCACCTTCTCCCTTGTCCTAGAGGGGAAGAAAGCACTGACTGGAATCTGCCCAAAGAACTTGTGTAGAAAATCAAATGCATAGCAACCATCAAATCAAACAAAAGACAGTGCACAAAGCAGTCACAGAATAATCAGAAGTCCTGCAGCTCTGAGAGGAAGGGATGGACAGGGCTGCTCCTGCAGAACACCATTCCTCCAGTCCTCCATCTGACCATGAGCCCTGCCACCAAATCAGCTGGTACAAACTGCTTTGACCACCAAGAAAACAGTCAGAGCTGGAGGTGCCCCAGCTAGGGAGCTCCTGCCCAGTACAAGCTCCTGAGATCAAGCTATGCCCCACTGCTGCAGTGAAAGGAACATGGTGCTATTCTCACTTTGGCTTGCATGTGTGGCACAGCAAACGCTTGGCAGGGGTAGGTATAAAACCCCTGCTGAGTGGCTGCACATGCATGTTGCACATCCTTCGCAGTCATGCGGCCAGCTCTGGGAGTGAAGCTCCTAGAAGGGAGGCTGTCTGCCCACTGCTCTCTCCCTTAAGATGATTTACACACACAGCTCTCACAGCCCAGAAACCCACCTACTGCCGCCAAGGCACTCCTACAGAGACCAATTGCCAAGTGCCTGGCCAGCTTGCCTGCTGGCAATTCCCCCTGGTGTCTTTTCCAGCATCTTGCTCTCTTCTCTGCCTCCCTCCATGAGCTTTTTCTCACTCCTGTTTCCCATCTCCACTTTTTTCCCAGCTCAGAACAACAGATTCCCTCAGTATACACATATCCACTCACAGCCCGGCCAATTAACTGTACTCAGAGCTAGTCCCTTCATAGCAGTGAAGCATGGCTATGTTTCCAGGACAGAGACACAGTTTATTAACATGAGTTTGGGACTATTCCTGAATCAATCCTGTGGTTGGAAGCTACTGGACTGTGGTGACCACTCCAGGGTACTTTTGTAGAGGATGGTGAGGTCTAGCCTGAAAATAATCATTTTTTTGGAACATCCCTGTCTTTACTGTAAGAAACTCCCTCTGTTCCCTCAGTATCATCCCTCACTAGAAGTCTTTTACTCCCCATTAACAGGCTAGACATGGAGCATGTCCCACAGGATCACCTGATGGCTGCTCAGCTCTTCCCCCACCACTCAATCCTCCAGGTAGCCCCACTCACTGTGTCAGCATCAGCAGGCAAGCACTGGAGTGCTCTTCACTCCTGACAGATGGGGCTTTTTTGCACAGATAGCTTTTTTCCCTCTGCCTGGAACAGGCCAGTTCTTCATAGCAGGGCTGTTTTCTGCCTGCTGAATGACATCAGATTGTTCTAAACACCTTGAGCCACAGGCAGCTCCCGTCAGAGACTGCCGGCAGTCAGCTGACAATGAAACGGTGTTCATCTCTGCAGTCTGAACCCAGGCTGCCCATTTTCTGCCCCAAGGCAGAGTTCCCTTCAGACACCACACTTCAGATACTACACAAGGGTGACCATATGTCCCCCTATCTCTGTGCCACCTGTCTTCCAAAAAACCTTCTCCTGGCTCCTCTCATTCCTGGGCTTATCCATTGTGCTCTCACAGTTCACTAACTTAAGTACCTGATGTCTTCTTCTCCACCCTTCCTTATTCCACTGCAGACTGTTAATGCTGGTTAGTATTTGTCCTTAAGAGAAGGCATCTACTGCACTCTCTTCACACAGAAGTGCACTGCATACAAAATGGAGCAGTTAAAAGTCCCATGCACAACCTAGTAGTGTTTATTTCTACAGTGACTGGAACAGTTTTGTGTTAAGTTACTGCTCACTCAACAGCACTGAGGTGCCAAAGCCAGTGTGTATGCCAAAGCATTGAAAAACATGCAAGTGGCACATGTGGGAATGCCAGCAGGGAATCAGCAAATACAAGCATGCAAGTCCCTTCAAAAAAGCAGATATGGCTAAAAAGGAAGAACAATGAGGCCAATGTGTTTCTTTCACTGATCCCAGGTTTGTAAGGTGCTACAAAACCCCTGGGCCATGACAACACACCAGCCTCAGAGGCCTTGTAAGCTCTACTGGGGCCTACACAACATCCTCTTCTTCCTCCCTTAAGGGTTGGCTCAGGAAGCCAACATCCCTCCTGCCCTCTCACCCACATGCAGCTGGGTGCTTGGACAGGGACCCTTAAGGCCGGGATCCTGAGCAAGAGTTGGACTCTGGGCATGAACCCAGACCCACAGGGCCATTCCTTTGGCTCTCTGGAAAGGGCAGATGGGTGGTGTTTAAGGCAGGCACCCTATGATTGTGTCATGCTCTCCTGGCACGGGATGCAGCCATCCCATAACCCTAGGCTCATACCCAGCAGTGAAAGGACCTTTTCGCACTACGCCAAAAGACCAGTACACCTCTGCTATGAGCCCCAGGGCCTGCTGTCCCCATGGCAAGAGGGCCCAGCTCTTGCATACTGAAAAAGCACATCGTTGCCTCATCTTCCTCTTAGCATGGTCATCTTCTGGGGTCCGTGGGCTTCAGCTTGCATCTTTATCACTGTGTCTTTGAAGTGGTATGTAGCACCCTGTGCCTCTGAGCACTCTTGTTGAGACCTACAGTAACTGGTCTGCATGCTGGCTTGCTCAGATAACCTCTGCCTTCTCATCCCCCTGCACACTGCAACAGGCCTGAGCACACAAAGCAAAGCAAACAGGAATTCCATAACACTCCTGACAGCTGTGACAAACATCACATAATGTCCACTGGTGTAAGATACTGATGGAAAAATACCTTCTTCATCTTGTGTCAGCTGGCTCCTCCAGCTATTGACCAAAGAGGAAAAAATAAGACAGCCGCAGCTCGATCATTCATTGGATCCAGTCTACCACTGTCTTTTGGCAATGAAGTACCAACACAACTGTCACATGAATATATTTGCCGGTGAAAATGTTAGGAAGAAACTGTGTGTGAAATAGCAAACTGTTAGCACAGATCCATCCTCAGGCTCCCCTCAGTCGTGGCTCTAAACACCTCTCTCAGGTTTCCTTCAGTAAAAATAGTCAGGCACTCAGGATCTGGCACTCCAGGAAACCTTTCCTGGTGAAAAGTCAGCACTGCACATACTTTTAATTTGCAGTAAGGATGTGATGCTCCCAAGAACAGTACATACCCTGAGGACATGATGGCTTCCCAAGCTAGAGTATGCTTCTGATGTGCAGGTGTGCTGTGACAAACAGTCCCATGAAAATAACACTGAAGTTTCATAGCCATTTCCTCTCTGTCAGGGCTAGGTCGAATATACCCAAGCAAAAGATGATGCTTCTTATTTCTACCTCCACTTCTACCTAGCATCTAAAAACATACCAGGCTTTTTCTGCCCCTAAAATCAGCACCAGCAATAATTAATACTGATCAGAATTCTGCTTACGGTTTTGCTGTTGCAAATAAGAAACCAGCTCAGTCTCCTGGAGTTGTCTTAGTTCTACAGAGCAGTACTACATAAAGTATATGCCATGAAGGCACACAGGAGGCCAACTGGTTAACTAAGGAGCTTTGGCATTTTACAGTGTTTTTCTGATGACAACTGCTGTTACCCGTCTTGTCATAGTCACAGAGATTTTGGAACATGGGATGAGCGTCCAGCTAAATAAAAAAATATTTAATTACACAGTGATACAGCAAAGCCTTTTACTGATTTTTGGCAATGAAATAAATGTTGATCAAAGCCTAAAAGAGTTCTGGCATGCTGCTGCATGTCAGCTTATGCTGAAATTGTCAGGTGCCCAGATTTTCTGCTAACATGCATTCAGTGGAACGAGTACTGAAGACACCAAAATGGAAGGGAAGTTTCAGTGACAGTTAAAGAAACGCTCACTGAAATACAGGTCTCTCTGGCAGCTCAGACAGAGGAAGTGAAACCAGAAGTAACTTTGCAGCTCTGAAATTTTTGGCTCCTGTCGACATAGAGGCAGGCTATTATTCTAAATAGTGAGTTTTAAGTTTGCAACATTCTTATATTTTCTAATGTTGACCCACAGTTACAAAAGCTGAGTAGAAACATCTGCCAAAAGTCTACCCTCTCTCTTGACACCTTTTGAAAAGCAGCAGTTTGTAAGACGTGTCTTGTTCTACTGTAAAGCCTGTAGAGGGAGCCCAGGTTAACAAATAAACCCTTGACCCAAAGCTGAGATACCGCAAGGAACAGAGCTATGGAAACACAACCTTCTCTCGAAAAAATGCAGCAGAAAGAAACTAGTAACTTAAGCAAAACTTAGTAATAACAAAAAAAAAAACCAAAACAGTAGAAAGAGTATGGATAACAAAAAAACACCTGGCAAATTCTCTTTGAATAATATAACTATTCAAGATACATTTATAGTGATGAGCAAACTAAAAGATTAGGATCATAATAACTGACCTACCCCAGGATATCCTGAGGAGTAAGTTTGCTTTTGTTGGGAAATGACCATGCAGCTAAAAAAGTGCAGCACTTCATAGAGAGGCTAAAGCTCTCTCCTATTCTCCATGACCAGGCATCTCTGACTGCTATACAGAGCCCTCCTGAAGAGTGTGCCAAGATTGCACCAGTAAGCTATTTGTGGCCTGTTTCTGCTCTCATCTGCACTAGTGGAACTCTTATCACTTTCACAGTGATTTCAGATGACCCTCAACACACACTGATGTACAGCTTTACTCATGAATATAGAAAAATATGCTTATACCATATGCCATAAAATCACTGGTGGCTTGATGTACATCAAAATTAGAGATAAACCCTGCACAAATATGTGTAGTCTGAGAGCAGGGCCAATGGTCCAGACTTAACCTGATCCCAAAATTTGCTTATGGATAAGCCTATAAAATTAGATTCAGGGTTCCAGTTCATCAGATATGGAACAGATCACAATGTTGTGATTCAGATAAGCAGCTCCTCATGTTCAGTCCTGGTTCTGGTATAGACCAGGCTATGTTTTATGAAATTCAAGCACCCATGTCTTTCCCTTTGGGCTATCAACCACCCTCCTTCTCTTCAGGAGAAAGCTGTGCAAAGTGGAGAGGGAAGACTGAATTTGCTACATGTCTGCTCACATGCCACACGTGAAGAACAGTTTTTGTTTTCCCTACCTTTTGCAGGCAGCCAGCGTAAATAACGAAGCCTTTGGCATGCAGGTGCTTGGCCAAGGCAAATCCAAAGCCTGAGTCACAACCTGTTATAAGCACAGCTCTGCTGCCAATCTGCAAAACAAAACAGAACAAAATGCACTGGAACTGAGTATTTGAAACCAGTGATTTGTAGTACACTGAACAAAACCATGTCCTCTGCCAGGAGCAGTCTGTCCCAGGGACGTTCCCTACACTTATTGCCAATACTGCCACCCAGTGCCTCCTGGAGACAAGAAAGGAAGGTTTCATATGGAGTTCGCTCCAGTGAGGTAGGATCACTGTCCTCCCAACACAAAAAGAATGTTGGGCACTGTCCTGGGTTCAGCTATAGCAGTCATTTTTTCTCCTTCTTAGTAGCTGGTGCAGTGCTGTTTTTGACTTTCAGCCTGGCAACAACGCTGATAACACCGATGTTTTTAGTTGTTGCTAAGTAATGTTTACTCCGACCAAGGACTTTCTCAGTCTCATGCTCTGCCAGGGAGGAGGGGAAGCCGGGAGGAAGCAGAGACAGGACACCTGACCCAAACTGGCCAAAAGGGTATTCCATACCACAGCACATCATGCCCAGTATAGAAACTGGGAGGGAGTTACCTGGAAGGCCCAAATCACTGCTCAGGTCGGGCTGGGTATCAGTTGGTGGGTGGTAGAGCGGTTGTATTGTGCATCACTTGTGTTTATTGTTTTCTTTTCCTTTTCCGCTTTTAGTTTCATATCCTCTCCCCTTCTTATTTCCCTTATCATTATTATTACTGGTGGTAGCAGTACTGGTTTTGTATTATACCTTAGTTACTGGGCTTCGCTTATCTCAACCCATGGGAGTTACATTCTTCCAATTCTCCTCGCCATCCCTCCGGGAGCAGGGGGAGAAAAACAGGGAAAGTGAGCAAGTGGCTGCATGGTTCTGAATTACCAGCTGGGCTTAAACCACAACAGGCACCTGTGGCAACAGGCTCCCAAGGCAGAGACCAAGCAAACCATTCTCTGGCAGTTCACATCCATCTCAAAATGTGAAAATATACGAAGACAGTTCCCAAGACATGTTTTCCTTCAGTAGGAACTGTTCCTATATGTTCAAAGCAGGCAGGAGCCCGCTCTTCTGTGCCATGCCGCCCGTAGGGCATGGGGAAGATAGGCTGGCTGAAGAAAGGATACGAATTAACATTACTGATTGCTCATTCATTTTCTCTTTCTAGCATGTAAACCCTCTAGTGCTGGGTTTTAGAAGCTAAGCAGAATCAAATGGATTTAATATTTGAAATTAAAACTGGTTGCTCATCAGTCTCTTTGTTTGTTTTCTGGTGATCTTATTTTTCCAATTCAAAATTTAAACAGAAGTATACTTCCTTTTTTCTCCAAACCCCTTCTTCTAACCCAAAGAGAGCCAGCAGTTCAGTGACATGTTAAAGATTGCACGGCTTATCAGACATTCCGGCAGCAACAAATGTACATATGGCAAGATGCTGCTGTGGGTAGGATTAGGTAATAATTACTCACAATCATTCCAACTCATCTCTTAACAAACTAGCAATGTGGCTTTCCCCAGCATACATAGGGATTCATCAGGCTCACACTGGAAGCCCAGAAGTGATGCAAGGGCCATATCTGAATTTCTCTGAGGCTGTCCCAGTATTATGGAGCAAGATGTGTACGCTCTAGCACTGCTACAGTGCTGAGTTCTGTACCTCAGGTAAGTAGGCAGAACATCCCCCTTCCTATTGCCTAGCACTGTTCTAGCAAACTAGCACCTTCCAGGAGAGGCCTGTTAAACAAGAGGGCCACTCTCTGGATCAAGAGATGAGGACACACTGATTTATTTATGTCTTTTTACACAACCATACTCCAGAAAGAACACTGTATTAGGAAGTTGTTATGCAAATTCCTTTCACTCTAAGGTGGAAGATTTCATTTGCTGAGTGAGTTCCAAAAATAGAAAAAACCTTGTAGTCTGATTATTTCCATCCCTAGCACCATGCTACGTCAATGGAAGCTCTCTGCTAGGAAAGAATGTGGAGTATGTTGGAGAGGTCCAGCTCAGAGTCTTTCTGGCAAATCGGAAAGAAGAATTTGGTCACCAGGCTCAAGGGATTTTAAACCCCCAGCTCAATAGAACTAGTTCCTGGAAAACACAATCACACTCACCTGATCGACTTCACTTGCATAAGAGCGGCTGTCACATGAGGACAAGAGAGGGAGGCAAAACCTTTGCATGGGTCTGTTGGAAAAACAACAAACAATCAGGCACAAAGTATCTTCTCTGCACCCTGGTGCTGCAGCTTACACATGAAAAGGAATGTAGTGTTGTCTTTATACATGATGTAGACTGTCATTTGAGAAGACAGAATCCAACCTACAGTTCCCCTTAGTCTGAACCTAGGTGTTTTCTACTGTATAAAACATTTGTTTCTCCAAGGAGTTTGATGTTATTTCCAGGTGCAGAAGCTGTCTGGATATCACCAAGAATTCTAAAATAGCTCCTGGTCTGGAGGCACAGAGCTGCTTCCACTGCAAAATGGGCAGTACAGTCTTTTCATTTCCAACAGCAACAACACTCTCACTTAAGAGTTGCACAAAGCTGGGGTAGAGAAAGTTATTCATTTGTTTGATGAAAGTATTTTGCCATGGCATCGCCTCTGATTCCCAGCCCAAGGCTGAACTTCCTTGGATCTATCTTCCTGCTTTTACACACAGCTCTACTCTCCTGTCATCTTAGATTACACTTCTTCCTCTGCAGCTTCTACCCATTAGATACTGTTAGATTTTATATCCCCTCTTTGCAACTGTCCAAGCTAAGAGACAGCACATCTTTTAATAATACCCGCCATGAAGGCCTGAAGCTCCTCCACATAGAATCTTGGATTCCCAGGAAGATAAACTACGTTCACAAAGACAGACCAAGCAAAGCAACAATGCCTTCCAGGGAGTGAGATTCTACTTAGAAAAGCTATGCTACCAGTAGCATCATGCTGTCTTAGGTCTTGCCATCATTCATCAAAACTGGGCCTAGACAACACACCAGAGCAACCCGAGCCTCTGTCCTTGCCAGCAATCTCTCTGAATTGCATCAATCAGCTTTTTCATTTTTGCTTTGGGCACTGACATTGCCCTCCCAGAGACTTCTGTCCTTCCCCTAGATTTGCTGTATTTTATCTACTCTAACAACATCTGTCTTTCAGCAGAGCTTATCTTCCAGGCTGTTCATCCTTGTAAGTGAACCTGCATCATCATTCACTATTCTCTCCTCAGACATCACAGGCACTCCCAGGGTGACCTGTGCTACACTGAGCAGCAACTTGCAGACACTCTGGCCTCTAAACTCCATCTTGGGAAAACAAGGCTAGAAAAAAGGTCTGCTTAGGCAGAAGCTTTGAACCAGATGGAAAATGAGCTGATTTATATTCAGGCAACAATGTTCACTCACCTTCCTGCATCAGGTTAGCTCCTTTTCTACCTTTGAGTGTCACAAACTCAATCATCTCTTGAAATAGCTACAGCCTATTTAATCACTGCAAAGGTCAGTCCCTAGGTGAAGACTGTCTTAACATCACTGACCTCCAAACCTGACCTGGAACTTTTATCTCACAAATAAACTTCTTGGTGTATCTTAAAGTGTCCAGAAATGTTGATAACATTTCTCTTAGTTGCATGAACTTGATTTTTATTTTTCAGTGTCATATCTGGTCCTGTTATTTCACCACAGAGCACTGATTTGCTGCACTCTATTCATAATAACCTGTAGAGAATAGCTACTTGACATTCTGCCTACCTTGACCTGAAGCCAAGGGCACCAAATAGATGCCAGCTGCTGATCAGCAGCAGTGTCACCAGAGGGAACAGCTACGAAGCCTATGCAATGCTAGTCCCCACACAGTACGCTAATGTACCATAAGCCATTTCTGTCATTCTGCATGAATGAATTCTAGAGACCACAACTGAGAATTCTGAAGTGCACAGATGGTCCTCAAATTGAATCTGTGCCTGTAACCATGGATCACTTTTGTTCACTTACACCAAAAAAGGCAGTCCTCAGCTTGAGGAGTCAAGTATATACATGCTACCTCAATGTACGAAGATACTAGTATAGTGACAACAATGCCTTCCAGATGAACAGCTGGATTTCCGTTTCAGGTTTAGCAGCTTGTGGGTACTTCAAAAAATGCAACACATTTTTGCCCTGAGTACAAGACACACAAAGCACAAACACACAGCAAGCAAAACAGAAGAAGAATATGCTGAAAATTCTATTTTCAAGTGAATAAAGCACTAATTTGTACATTTAAGGACACAGCAGATTACTGCTGGCAGATGCCTGCTGGTGCAGCTTTGGGTTATGTGTGTGTAGTACATAGGAGACATAAGGCCTATGTCTGTTTGCACAGGAAAACTCTAACAGCTTAGCTATCTTTGGTCTCTGCAGCTCGCTGTTACGGGAGCCGTCCTTGATGGTGATAGTGCTGGACACCACTATCAACAGCAGTAGAACAATACTGAGGTGGCAGCTCTTGCTTAGCAGGCCATGAGCCATTTTTAAACAGCTTATGTACAATTAGTGGTAAACACACCGTTGTTTGGGAACCCTACTCTAAGCCAGTAAAAGCACTCAGCTTGCTCTGAATTTGGACTAGTAGGGTTCCCATCATATACCAATGTAAAAGGTATTTTTTTTAGAGCTAGGAATTAGATTTAGATAGGCAATTTTCTGTTCATGTTCAGAAAAAAACCAGCTTCATTACTCAGCTCACCTCCATTTCCCACTAAACCCCGCCCCCCTCAACTTTCATTTCATGTGATTCATGGCCTCTTTGATGAAGTTACAGAAATACATGAGAGTTTCTTGCTCTGCAGCAAGGCCTACTTGCTGGTATTCAGAAATAAATCCTTGCTTGACACTGAATTAATGCTCTGCTCAATCCCCTTTTGACTGCAGATGATTGTACAACTGTAAAAAAACCCAAACATGTTGCCAATCCCTCCTTGCAGATAGAGTCCATCTATGCTCAGCTCAATGACTGAGCACTGGCATGGGTTGCCCAAGCAGGTTGTGGAGTCTCCATCCTAGGAGATACTCAAAAACCATCTGAACAAGGTCCTGGGCAATCAGCTCTAGGAGATCCTGATTGAGCAGGAGGCTGGACCAGATGACCTCCAGAGGAGCCTTCCAACCTCAACCATCTTGTGATTCTGTAAATAAACTGTCTCACTGAAATTAAATGAGCCCTTGATGTGTGCTTTACTCAAAATCTCACTTTCTTCTCTTCCTCCACCTAGTTACTTACCTGAGGCCATTCACCGGGTCCTTGAAATTCAGGGCTTTCACAGAGAAGTTCAGGAGGGGCCGGGACAGCTTAGTAGCCAACATGCTTTCAATTAACACACTCTACCAACTGCAAGACTGTTCTTCCTTTGCTCTGCAATACAAGATAGCACCTGTTGCTCAATTATTTTGGAAGTCATGCTGACTCTATATATTTCAACATTAAAATAAAGTCCAAAGGAACTCATATTTCCCCCTTGCAGTCCCTCACACTGAGATAAAGAGCTCAACCTTCAACCGTCTCAAGATGCTTTTAAATAAGGAAAAAGATTTTAAGTGAAGTAACCAGCAGGGAGGCATTTAAAGAAAATGTCCATTTCTCCTTTAGCACATCTTTACCTGTATTCTCTGAAACAGCTAAAAGTTAAGGTACCTTCACAGAATATGATGTTTCAAGTGAGCTATATGAGACAGTGTTAAACTAAAATACAACTTCAAGTCATGGGTGATGTTACTTGTTCTGTAACAACAACTTGTTCTGTAACAACAACTAGCTTTACAGCTAGTGCAGCTATGCAGTTAAAAATACATTTCTTTCTAATTAAGTAGCAGGTGGCGCTGGACTATGCACAGGGAATTGCTGCTGAACTCACTATGGGGCAAAAACAGCTCAAGGAGAGTTAAGTACAGAAAGCTAGTTCCAATCACATCCATCCCGGATAAATCCGACCCAACACACACACAAAACCATCTCCCCAGCCTAACACCCAGCCCCCTTTATTATAGGGGAAACAGTGCTTAATTGTTAGTGCTCATCTGCATCTCTGCTGGGGGCAGGGCTGCTGCTGCGGCAGCATCGGGGCCTGCGGGAAACAGGCCTCGTCTGAAAACCGGGGCAACGACCACAGCAAGCGCCGCGGTGGGGCACCGAGCTCCGCGGGGATGTCTGTGCCCAGGAGGACCCGCTGGCTCCAGCAACCCTCGGAAACCCGGTGGGGGTTGATCAAACTCGAGAGCTCGGTCGCTACCCCCCCAGCTTGTGTGAGGAGTGCTGTAA
>NW_009924600.1:35316-35537 GCF_000696875.1 Nestor notabilis | reverse complement strand
AATCGATAACTGTTAGCATCGTGTGAAGCCCATAATTCATGCTAAAACACTGGGGCCATCACTCATCGGGTTACGACGTTCAGTGGTCAAACTGCTAAAATATTGCCTGCTGCTCTCAGTGTGCTTGTGGGGCACCCACCAGCAGGCCCCTGTCCCTCAACCCCCCTCCAGCGTGTTTAACTGTGCACAGTGGTGAGCACGGGGTGTTTGGCCGCTGGTAT